>NC_052320.1:9584970-9708227 GCF_016432855.1 Salvelinus namaycush | reverse complement strand
GCGCGTCAGTAGACCTTACTGCCTCTATAATAACATATAACAGTAGACCTTACTGCTCTCTATATTAACCAATATACACAGTAGACCTTACTGCTCTCTATAATAACATATACACAGAGACTTACTGCTCTCTATAGAACATATACACAGTAGACCTTACTGTCTTCTATAATAACATATATACCAGTAGACCTTACTGCTCTCTATATTATACATGATACACAGTAGACCTTACTGCTCTCTATAGAACATATATACACAGTAGACCTTACTGCTCTCATAACAACATTATACACAGTAGACCTACTGCTCTCTATTAGAAAATATACACAGTAGACCTTAGCTGCTCTCTATAATAACATATATCACAGTTAGACCTTACTGCTGCTATAGAACACATATACAGCAGGACTTTACGAGCTCTCTTAGAACATATACACAGTAGACCTTACTGCTCTCTATAGAACATATATACAGTAGACCTTACTGCTTCTCTATATTGAACATATATACAGTAGACCTTACGCGCTCTCTATAAAACATATACACAGTAGACCTTACTGCTCTCTATAATAACATATATACAGTAGACCTTACTGCTCTCTATATAACATATACACAGTAGACCTACTGCTCTCTTATTAACATATACACAGTAGACCTTACTGCTCTCTTTATAATCCATATACACAGTAGACATACTGCTCTCTAAGAACATTACAGCAGACTTACTGCTCTCTATAGAACAATACACCAGTAGACCTTACTGCTCTCTATAATAACATATAACAGTAGACCTTACTGCTCTCTATATAACATATACACAGTAGACCTTACTGCTCTCTATAATGAACATATATACAGTAGACCTTACTGCTCTCTATATTAAACATATTACACGTAGACTTCACGCTCTCTAATAACATATACACAGTAGAATCTTACTAGCTCTCTATAGACACATATATACAGTAGACCATAGCTCTCTATATAACATATTACACAGGTAGACCTTACTGCTCTTCTATAAATATCATATATACAGTAGACCTTACTGCTCTCTATATAACATATATACAGTAGACCTTACTGCTCTCTATAGAACATATACTACAGCATGACCTTACTGCTCTCGCTATAATACATATACACAGTAGACCTTACTGCTGTCTATAGAACACATTACACAGCAGACTTACTGCTCTCTATAGAATAACATATACACAGTAGACCTTACTGCTCTCTATAGAAACATATAGACAGTAGACCTTACTGCTCTCTGATAATAACATATATACAGTAGACCTACTGCTCTCTATAGAAACATATACACAGTAGACCGTACTGCTCTCTATATAACATATATTACAGTAGACCTTACTGCTCTCTATATTAACATATATACACAGTAGACCTACTGCTCTCTATTAAACATATACACAGTAGACCTTACTGCTCTCTATAATAACATATAACAGTAGACCTTACGTGCTCTATCTAACAACAATATGACAGCAGACTTACTGCTCTCTATAAACATATAACAGTAGACCTTACTGCTCTCTTATAAACATTAAACAGTAGACCTTACTGCTCTCTATAGAACATATACACAGTAGGACTTTACTGCTCTCTATAAACATATACACAGTAGACCTTACTGCTCACTATATAGAAATATATACAGTAGGACCTTACTGCTCTCTATAATAACATATACTACAGTAGACCTTACTGCTCTCTATAAACATATAACAGAGACCTTCCTGCTCTCTATATAACATATAACAGTAGACCTACTGCTCTCTATAATAACATATACAGTAGACCTTACTGCTCTCTATAGAACATATAACAGTAGACCTTACTGCTCTCTATAATAAATATACACAGATAGACTTACTGCTCTCTATAGTAACATATACACAGTAGACCTTACGCTCTCTATAAGAACCATATATACAGTAGACCTTACTGCTCTCTATATAACATATACACAGTAGACCTTCTGCTCTCTATATAAATATACACAGTAGACCTTACTGCCTTATAGAACATATACACAGTAAGACCTTCTGCTCTCTATATAACATATAACAGTAGACCTACTGCTCTCATTAACAAATATATACAGTAGAGCTTAATGCTCTCTATATATAACATATACACAGTAGACCTTATGACTCCTCATAATAAATAACATATCCAGTCATCTTAGATTATAGACCTTACTCGCTCTCTATAATACACATATACAGTAGAACTTACTGTCTCTCTATAACATATACACAGCAGACTTACTGCTCTCTTTATAATAGCATAGTAACATATACACAGTAGACCTACTGCTGTGCTATAGAACACTATACACAGCAGACTTTTACTGCTCTCTATAAGAACATAGTACACAGTAGACCTTACTGCTCTCTATAGATATCATATATACAGTAGACCTTACTGCTCTTATATTAACATATATCACAGTAGACCTTATGCTCGCCTCTATAATAGAACATATACACAGTAGACCTTACTGCTCTCTATAATAAACATATATACAGTAGACCTTATGCTCTCTATATTAACATATACTTACAGTCAGACCTTACTGCTCTCTATATTAACATTATACACAGTAGACCTACTGCTCTCTATAATAACCTATAACAGTAGACCTTACTGCTTCTATAAAAACATTATACAGAGACTTACTGCTCTCTATAGAACAATACACAGTAGACCTTACTGCTCTCTATAAACAACATTACACAGTAGACCTTACTTGCTCTCTATAGAACATATACACAGTCAGACTTTTAGCTCTCTATAGAACATATACACAGTAGACCTACTGCTCCTATAGAACACTATACAGAGACCTTACTGCTCTCTATAAGAACATATACACAGTAGACTTACTGCTCTCTATGAACATATACACAGTAGACCTTCTGCTCTCTACTATAACATATACACATTAGACCTTACTGCTCTCTATATAACATATACACAGTAGAACCTTACTGCTCACATAGAACATATATACACAGTAGACCTTACTGCTCTCTATAATAACATTACACAGTAGACCTTACTGCTCTCTATAATAATCCATATACTACGCAGACCTACTGCTCTCTTAATAATAACATATACACAGTAGACCTTACTGCTCTCTATAATAACATATATAAAGTAGACCTTACTGCTCTCTATATATAACTATCACTACAGTTAAACCTTACTCTGCTGCTCTATATAACATATAACAGTTAGACCTTACGCTCTCTATAGAACATATATACAGTAGACCTTAATGCTCTCTATAATAACATATAGACAGTAGACCTTACTGCTCTCTATAATAAACATATATACAGTAGACCTTTTTTTTACTGCTCTCTATAATAACATATATACAGTAGACCTTACTGCTCTCTATAATAACATATACACAGTCAGACCTTACTGCTCTCTATAATAACATATACACAGTGACCTTACTGCTGCTCATAGAACACATATACAGCAGACCTTACTGCTCTCTATAGAACATTATACACAGTAGACCATACTGCTCTCTATAGAACATTATACAGTAGACCTTACTGCTCTCTATATTAACATATACACAGTAGACCTTACTGACTCTCTATAATACTATATACAAAGTAGACCTTACTGCCTCTCTATAATAAGATATATTACAGTAGACCTTACAGGCTCTCTACTATGAACATATTACACAGTAGAATATCCTTACTGCTCTCTCTATTAACATATACACAGTAGACCTTACTGCTCTCTATAATACATATAACAGTAGACTTATGCCGTCTATAGAACAATATACAGCGACTTACTGCTCTCTATAAACATATACACAGTAGGACCTTATGCTCTCTATAAACATTACACAGTAGACCTTACTGCTCTCTATAGAACATATACACAGTAGAGCCTTACTGCTCTCTATAAACATAACACAGTAGACCTTACTGTCAAATGAACATATATACAGTAGACTTACTGTCTCTATATAACAATATACACAGTAGACCTTCCTGCTCTCTATAGAACATATACAGTAGGACCTTCTGCTTCTATTATTAACATATTACACAGTAGACCTTACTGCTCTCTCTATAAAACATATAACAGTAGACCTTACTGCTCTCTATAAACTATATACACAGTAGACCTTACTGCTCTCTATAATAACTATAACAGTGAGACCTTACTGCTCTCTATATAACATATACACAGTAGACCTTAACTGCTCTCTATAATAAACATATACACAGTAGACCTTCACTGCTCCTCTATATATAACATATACACAGTAGACCTTACTGCTCTCTATAATGAACATATGACACAGTAGACCTTACTGCTGTCTATAGAACACATATACAGCAGACTTTACTGCTCTCTATAGAACATATACACAGTAGACCTTACTGCTGCTCTATAAGAACATTACACAGTGACCTTACTGCTATCTAATGAACATATAAACAGTAGAATTTATGCTCTCTATAACATTACAACAGTAGACCTTACTGCTCACAATAGAAAATATATACAGTAGACCTTACTGCTCTCTATAATAACATATACACAGTAGACCTTACTGCTTCTATAGAACCATTACACAGTAGAACTACTGCTCTACTATACGAACATATAACAGTAAACCTTAACTGCTCTCTATAATACCATATATCCAGTAGACCCTTACTGCTCGTCTATATGAACATATAAGCAGTAGACCTTACGCTCTCTATAATAACATATTATACAGTAAGACCTGACTGCTGCTCTATCATACATATAACAGTAGACTCTACTGCTCTCTATAATAACATATACACAAGACCTTACTGCTCTCTATAAAACTATATACAGTAGACCTTACTGCTCTTATATAACATTACACATAGACCTTACTGCTCTCTATAAATAACATTATACAGTAACCTTACTGCTCTCTATAATAACATATATACAGTATGACTACTGCTCTCTATAATAATCATTATACAGTAGACATACTGCTCTCTAGAAAACATATTACGTAAGACCTTTTACTGCTTCTCTCATTAATACAATACAGTAGACCTTACTGCTCTCTATATTAACATATATACAGTAGACTTACTGCTCTCTATAGAACATATATACAGTAGACATTACTGCCTCTATAATAAAATATATACAGTAGACCTTACTGCTCTCTATAAACATATACACAGCCAGAACCTACTGCCTTCTATAGAAACTATATACAGTAGACCTACTGCTCTCTATAAAACATATACACAGTAGACTTACTGCTGTCTATAGAACACAAACAGCAGACTTTACTGCTCTCCTATAGGAACATATACACAGTAGACCTACTGCTCTCTATAAGACATGTACACAGAGACCTTTACTGCTCTCTATAGAAACATATACACAGTAGACTTTACTGAACCTCGTTTGTTTACTTGACAAGACCCACATGATGCCACAGTAAGAAGACGTGTGTGTGTGTGTGTGTGTGTGTGTGTGTGTGTGTGTGTGTGTGTGTGTGTGTGTGTGTGTGTGTGTGTGTGTGTGTGTGTGTGTGTGTGTGTGTGTGTGTGTGTGTGTGTGTGTGTGTGTGTGTGTGTGTGTGTTAGTGATAGTTAAATCCCTCTTTCTTAGCTGATGTCTGGTGGCGGCGTTAGATAGAACAAAATAATTAGAAACGATATCTGACAGTGAAGTTTTTAAGACCAGAAGACCAGAGGAAATCAAAATGCCAAAGAGTTGAGAAAGTCTGCTCAGCATGTGGTACTGGGCTCATGCCACTCCACCTAAAATGACGTCTGGACTTCAGCCGAAGACCGTCAGGAGGGAGTATAAACAAACCAAATAATATCTGAAGGCGATTGGAGGTTCCGTATGAAAAGTACCCTCAACGTAACAGTATTTTCACCTGTCACATTGAGCTGAATTGTAAAGTCTGCTTGGTGCATCTAGCACCTTTCAGTACTGACACCCACCCACGTGTTGAGTCAGCTCTCTCAAACTGGGGTAGTACTGTTAGGTCAGAGGTGTGAATACATCTGCCCACATCTGCTGGCTATAGGAAAATACACACTTCTGTTCATTCTCAACTTTCATAATAACTCTATTGTAAGCAATGACTAACTAATGTGCTTCCCTGGGTGTTGGCGGCTCAGCAAAATGCACAATGGGGTCAGAACAATAAGCTCTATTTCTCTTCCTGTCTACTAACACACTGGGACTCCACTGTGTGTGTGTGTGTGTGTGTGTGTGTGTGTGTGTGTGTGTGTGTGTGTGTGTGTGTGTGTGTGTGTGTGTGTGTGTGTGTGTGTGTGTGTGTGTGTGTGTGTGTGTGTGTGTGTGTGTGTGTGTGTGTGTGTGTGTGGAGCAGGTGGATATGTGTGATGTGCTGAACGAGGGCATGTGTGTGTTTTACGAGAGGGTTAGTGTGTTCTCAATTGACGTACATCATCCAGTCCATATGGGTTTCATGTTAATGTCATCAGCGTTGAAATACATATTGGCTATGCAAGTCAGCCACAAATAAGGAAACGTATATGGTTTTAGAAGTTAATCCTTCTGACTTCCTCATATGTTTTACTCATATCACATAGAGTATCTTCGTGTAACTTCTCTGATAAGATGAGGGTTTGGGAGGAAAGGAAGGACTGTCACAGACTATATGTTGTCTACAGTATGTGGTCAGAGAAAGAGCAAAGCCCTGACATGGGCCTCTTCTCTGACGAGACGCCTGCTATTGGCTGTCACATTTGGCAGGGCTAAAATAGATCTACAGTACAGGATAAATAATAATTAGACAAGCCCGGACAGTGCTGTGCCTCTGGCATTGAACCGTACATGTGTATGAGCCCTGCCGTAAAGCAGATAGACAAGCCCAGACAGTGCAGGTATTAAGAGGAGACGGTTGGAGAGTTAGGATGATTCTGTTCTGATTGTATTCTGTTTAAACCTTTTAATGTTTAAACAGAAAGTATCTTATGACATAATGTAATAGCATAGTAGTGTCCCTTCCTCGGTTGCACTTAGTCTTGGAGGCTCTGTAAAATGAAGAACCTGGACTTATTACGTCGTTGCTTTCCCATTTCTATGGTAAAACAACAGCATACACACTGTGACATACAAATGTATAGTTCATTTTGAATTCTCTCTCTAATAAAACGTAAGACATTACCCAGGAGGGAGGCTAGGTTAGGTTGACCACTCTTTTCACTTCTCTCCTATTTTTGATGTCCCTCAGTATCACTCCACTAAGGGTAAATGCTTCCTCTTCCTCTGTCTCTGCCCAGTGGAGAACATGAGAGCTGAGACTGGTCCAAAAGGAGCAGGAATGCAGCAGGGTCTCTCAGAGGGGGCTATCACAACATTCCATGGTTCACACTCACAGTGGTCTTATTCATGCCCTGCCATTTACCCCTTTCATTGTGTCCCAACTCAACACACATGCTAATTTAGACACCACACCATTATTCAGAGGGGGACACTGTGCAACAGGCAGGGTAGAGTTTTGCATCACTCCTGGGCCCTCTTTGGTAGCATCGTGGCACAAACCTACAGTTCGTTTCAGTTAGACATGATGTTTGTGATCTAGACAACTAGGCTAATGAACAACAGCTTACAACGTGTTATACTTAATACCCCAAAAGGTCCCTCTACAGGTGCATCAGGGACACCATCCACGGCTGATGTATGATGATGGTCGACAGTCCACACTTACCTGGTCTTGTGAGGTTCTGAAAGTACAATATGACCATGAAAAGTGACCCAACGCATGTCGCCAGAAAAATTCGTCCAACTTTGGGTTTTGTCATCCTGATTCCCCGAGCTGGCAGAGTAGAGCAGAACCCTCTCCCCGAGGTGTCTCATGCGAGGCAGCTCGTCTGATGCGATTTAACGATAGAAGGGAAAGAATGGACCTTCACGTGGAATAACTTGGCAGTGGCACCGTTATATCAGTCTATTTCTCAATTATTCTATTCGCCGAAAAAAAATGCCTATGAATAGCCGCGAAAATATTGGAACGCGCGAAAGTCGGTTGCCTTTGTTGGAGTTCAGATCAATTATATATTTCAATCATATTTTACGTTGCGCTGAAATTTCTCAGCGCATACAAGTCCCGAGAAAGACAGATTGTTTCGGAGTTCTCTGATAATCCCCATCGTTCAACAGTTTTCGTTTCGTCAATTTATTCAACCCAGTCAAACTTCCCGAAACATGGTCAGCGGCACTGTGCTATGACGTCACACCCACCCCTAATACTTTCTTGCGGTGACTGTCACCCATCTGAAGGTTGTCACTAGTTACTACAGCCACAAAGTCAAAATTGTATAATAGGTGGGGTTTAGCCATGATGATGACTTTGTGGCTGTGGTAACTAGTGATGACCCCAATCTTCCCTGACAAATGTATCCAATAATATAGGTCAGGGTTCCCCAACTGGTGGCCCGCGGGCCCCGAGTAATCTGAGAAAGAAATATATATATATATATATATATATACACTACCAGTCAAAAGTTTTGGGTCACTTAGAAATGTCCTTGTTTTTGAAAGAAAAGCACATCTAATTGATCATTGATCATCTCCCCGGGGGGAGAGAGAGGTGAGACATCGGGAACCTACAATAGGACTTTAGCACACAGAAACACTGTCTGTTGAGACTGTACACACATCTTTAATGAAGTAAGTACATATACCATATTACCCCGTTAGAATGTTGAAGCCACTCTAGGCTGTGTGACACATTCACTTCCATTAATTCCATTGACATGTTTATCACAGTAGGTGAGAGAATGTGCATCTCATGGCCTTGTGGCCACGGTCTCTTACCTGTAAGGCTGATCCTCTTCAGAGTCCCAGGCCTGATCTGTGGTTCTGGCAATGGGGTGGCAGGGTCAGGGAGGCAGGTGGGAGGTAGTCCCATTATGGAGCAAGATGGTGAGGTATCTACCTTTTTGTCTTTTTCAAGTTGTATCTTTTTTCAATTTTACAGTTGAAGCACTTGTCTAGTATGATTAGTCATTCTATAGTTTGTCGTGTCTTTGGCATCATTAAACTAATCATGTAAATGTAATTAACTAGGAAGTCGAGGCACCAAGGAAAATCTTCAGATTACAAAGTTATAATTTTCTTAATATAACTCTTCAGATATTTGAATATCTGATCAATTAGTCTTCTAATGAATGAATTATTCTTTACCTCATGTTAGTCTCATTCCAAACATCGTAAATTGTTGGTTATCTGCACAAACCCAGCCTTTACTATGAATCACCCATACATCAATTCTCTTAATCATTTATTTACTTTCTCTTAATCATTTATTTACTAAATAATCACAGAAATGCATAAGCAAACAACACAGTAGATATGGTTACAAGGAAATGATAGGGGAGGTTCCCTAGTGGGCTAAGCCGATATGACGGCTTGGTGGACAAAGGGAAGTGGGTGTAGACTGAGAACAGCGGGAAAGACAAAAAAGGAATCACTACACAGTTGATAATTATATTAATTGAAATGCTAATCCTTTACACATGAACGCTCACTCATTCGGGAATAACTGCAATCAATATATATTTACACTCAGTGTGCCGTCGTGATCTCTGTTGAAATCGTACATCTGTCTGTTGGAGAGTTCATTATGAGCGTCTCTCTCGCTCTGCTTCCCTGAAGTCTTTCGTGGTTAGAATGGATACTTCAGAGTACCATTCATAAATGTTCTCATAGACTAGATGTTTCGGCGGTTGTCGGTCTTCACATCCCAGGTTGACATCATTTCTAGCTGCAGATCATTATCTAGGATGTCTTCTTATTCGGTAGGGATCGATAGTCTCAGAGTTTAACCATTTCCACCCGTGTAGCCAATGCTCCACGTGGTTTGGTTAGCAATTCAACAACCATTACAACCTTAGGATATACTGAGGTTTTTGTGGTCTGAAGAGGATTTTCTCAGGAGAGGGTTACCTGAGTCAGTGTGTTGTTATACATACATTACCTAGGTCACTATGTTACCTGAGTCAGTGTGTTGTTATACATGCATTACCTAGGTCACTATGTTACCTGAGTCAGTGTGTTGTTATACATACATTACCTAGGTCACTATGTTACCTGAGTCAGTGTGTTGTTATACATACATTACCTAGGTCACTATGTTACCTGAGTCAGTGTGTTGTTATACATACATTACCTAGGTCACTATGTTACCTGAGTCAGTGTGTTGTTATACATACATTACCTAGGTCACTATGTTACCTGAGTCAGTGTGTTGTTATACATACATTACCTAGGTCACTATGTTACCTGAGTCAGTGTGTTGTTATACATACATTACCTAGGTCACTATGTTACCTGAGTCAGTGTGTTGTTATACATACATTACCTAGGTCACTATGTTACCTGAGTCAGTGTGTTGTTATACATACATTACCTAGGTCACTATGTTACCTGAGTCAGTGTGTTGTTATACATACATTACCTAGGTCACTATGTTACCTGAGTCAGTGTGTTGTTATACATACATTACCTAGGTCACTATGTTACCTGAGTCAGTGTGTTGTATTACATACATTACCTAGGTCACTATGTTACCTGAGTCAGTGTGTTGTTATACATACATTACCTAGGTCACTATGTTACCTGAGTCAGTGTGTTGTTATATATGCATTACCTAGGTCACTATGTTACCTGAGTCAGTGTGTTGTTATACATACATTACCTAGGTCACTATGTTACCTGAGTCAGTGTGTTGTTATACATGCATTACCTAGGTCACTATGTTACCTGAGTCATTGTGTTGTTATACATGCATTACCTAGGTCACTATGTTACCTGAGTCAGTGTGTTGTTATACATACATTACCTAGGTCACTATGTTACCTGAGTCAGTGTGTTGTTATACATACATTACCTAGGTCACTATGTTACCTGAGTCAGTGTGTTGTTATACATGCATTACCTAGGTCACTATGTTACCTGAGTCAGTGTGTTGTTATACATACATTACCTAGGTCACTATGTTACCTGAGTCAGTGTGTTGTTATACATGCATTACCTAGGTCACTATGTTACCTGAGTCAGTGTGAGGGGGCTTGATGGGGGCTTTACCTGAGTTAAGGGTGTAGCTGGGGGATTGGTCGGCCACAGGGCTGGGTAATTTAATGGGCACAGTGCTTTGTCTTCTGTTAGGTACATGGCTGGGGGTGTGGCTGGACTCCCTCATAGAGGCTGTGGCTGGACTCCCTCATAGAGGCTGTGGCTGGACTCCCTCATAGAGGCTGTGGCTGAACTCCCTCATAGAGACTATGGCTGGACTCCCTCATAGAGGCTGTGGCTGGACTCCCTCATAGAGGCTGTGGCTGGACTCCCTCATAGAGACTGTGGCTGGACTCCCGCATAGAGGCTGTTGCTGGACTCCTTCATAGAGGCTGTGGCTGGACTCCTTCATAGAGGCTGTGGCTGGACTCCCTCATAGAGACTGTGGCTGGACTCCTTCATAGAGGCTGTGGCTGGACTCCTTCATAGAGGCTGTGGCTGGACTCCTTCATAGAGGCTGTGGCTGGACTCCCTCATAGAGGCTGTGGCTGGACTCCTTCATAGAGACTGTGGCTGGACTCCTTCATAGAGGCTGTGGCTGGACTCCTTCATAGAGGCTGTGGCTGGACTCCCTCATAGAGGCTGTGGCTGGACACCCCCATAGAGACTGTGGCTGGACTCCCCCATAGAGACTGTGGCTGGACTCCCTCATAGAGGCTGTGGCTGGACTCCCCCATAGAGGCTGTGGCTGGACTCCCCCATAGAGACTGTGGCTGGACTCCCTCATAGAGACTGTGGCTGGCATCCCTCCTCATAGAGACTGTGGCTGGACTCCTTCATAGAGACTGTGGCTGGACTCCCCCATAGAGGCTGTGGCTGGACTCCCTCATAGAGGCTGTGGCTGAACTCCCTCATAGAGGCTGTGGCTGGACTCCCTCATAGAGGCTGTGACTGGACTCCCTCATAGAGACTGTGGCTGGACTCCCTCATAGAGACTGTGGCTGGACTCCCTCATAGAGGCTGTGGCTGGACTCCTTCGTAGAGACCGTGGCTGGACTCCCTCATAGAGGCTGTGGCTGGACTCCCTCATAGAGGCTGTGGCTGGACTCCTTCATAGAGACTGTGGCTGGACTCCCTCATAGAGACTGTGGCTGGCATCCCTCCTCATAGAGACTGTGGCTGGACTCCTTCATAGAGACTGTGGCTGGACTCCCCCATAGAGGCTGTGGCTGGACTCCCTCATAGAGGCTGTGGCTGAACTCCCTCATAGAGGCTGTGGCTGGACTCCCTCATAGAGGCTGTGGCTGGACTCCCTCATAGAGACTGTGGCTGGACTCCCTCATAGAGACTGTGGCTGGACTCCCTCATAGAGACTGTGGCTGGACTCCTTCGTAGAGACCGTGGCTGGATTCCCTCATAGAGGCTGTGGCTGGACTCCCTCATAGAGGCTGTGGCTGGACTCCCTCATAGAGACTGTTGCTGGACTCCCTCATAGAGGCTGTGGCTGGACTCCCTCATAGAGACTGTGGCTGGACTCCCTCATAGAGGCTGTGGCTGGACTCCTTCGTAGAGACTGTTGCTGGACTCCCTCATAGAGGCTGTGGCTGGACTCCCTCATAGAGGCTGTGGCTGGACTCCTTCATAGAGGCTGTGGCTGTCTTTTTGGGAGTGTTGTCCTTAGGGGAGGATGGGCTCATAGTAATGGCTGGAATGGAATAAAAGGAATGGTATCGAAACCATTCACTCCATTCCAGAGACTATTATGAGCCATCCTCTCCATAGGGAGAGTGGGGTAAGTTGATCCATTTTTTACAATCAGCATCACTCCGTCAAGGGAAATATAGTCTTCCGGCCCAATCCCTCAACTTACCCCAAGTCAAACATTTTGACTATATTAGCCTACACAGCTATAAGGATGCACTTTCATGCTAGGTTTAGGACCTCATATTCAAGCTTATAGAGACCCCCAACTGATGTATAGATCTTACAATCTTAAAACGATCTACTTTGGTTTAGATCCAAGCATCATGAAACCTCTAACACAATAAATTAATTTGACTTTGTGAAAATACGGACCTAACTTGCTTACCACTTTTCCATGTGGTTTCTTTCTTTACAGACCATGACATTATGAATATTTGGTCAAATGATCAATGTTGTGTATGGTTTCCTAGAAACAAGTGTCGCTCAACTTACCCCACTCTGCCCAAAGTATTTGGACAGTACAGAATGTCACATTTTATTTGAGGATATTTTCATACATATCTGTTTTACCATTTAGAAATTAATGCACTTTATGTATTTATGTATGTGTCTTTTCTGAGTAACATTTATTGTAATGAAGAATAGAAGATCTTCTGAACACTTGTACATTAATGTGGATGCTACCATGGTTATGGATCATGAATTTGAATAATGATGAGTCAGAAAGATACAGAGGCACAAAGATCATACGATGCTAACCTCATATGATGCTAACCGCTCAGAAACATCTTATCGACTCACTTCAGTCATCATTCACCATTCAGTTCCTATTGGGCAAAACATAACCCAAAACACAACCAAAACAAACTGCATCCAACAAGTTTGTAGTTATTGAGTGCCAGGTATACTATACAAATTATAAACTTCTGACTTCTTTAATAGACTATAAGTGAATTTGTCCAAATACTTATGAAACCTTTCCAAAGGGGGGACTAACTACATAAAGTGCTTTCATTTCTAAACAGTGAAACAGATATGTATAAAAATACGCTCAAATTGAAGGTGAAATTCTGTACGGTCTCCTCTTATGAAACATTGATCTGAAATCCAATTATAGAGCCACATTTACCAGCCTGGTCTCATAGACTAGATGTAACATAGTAAACATAAATATGGCACACTCAAATTAGTATTTGTTACGGTTGGTATGGTTACATAAGGCCAATGGTTACTTAACCCTTTAACCTAACTCCTAAACTTAACCCTAACCTTAACCTTAACCCCTAACCCCTAGCCTAGCTAACATTAGCCACCTAACCACCTAGTTAGAATTCATAAGGTATCATACGTTTTGCAAATTCATAACATACAGTACATTTTGCAGACTCGTAAAATATGATACAAATGGGTGAGGAACATCCACAAATTAATAATGTAATAATATAATGCTCTGAGACCAGGTTGCAGCCATACAATATGGAGGGGAGTGTATATTCATGGTGGATCTAGGGATGTCGGGGATAGTGAAGTGGGTCTAGGGATGTCGGGGATAGTGAAGTGGGTCTAGGGATGTCGGGGATAGTGAAGTGGGTCTAGGGATGTCAGGGATTGTGAAGTGGCTGTTGACGAGAAGCAGGCGGCTCTTTCATGATGCTGTTCGGCACAATGTGCTCCACTGCAACTTCTGGCGGGGGAGATATCAGTCAAATGTTGTGATGAGTCACGCCAAACATTACCTCAACTCTGCTCCACACCGGACAATGCCCGAGGCTGGGATTTAACAGCGCCAAACAAATTTAACATGGAGTACGATAAATCTGACACATCTGATTACACAATACCCCTTCGTTAAGGAATAGTTTTGTTTAATGATCATTATCATGCATAGTAAAAGAGGATATTAAGTAGCTGTACCATGACTGGTGGTTGGAGGAATGTGGGAGGTTGTTCCTCTTTCAGACTGGCAGGCATCTCTATTTGAATGCACTAGGATGCTAGGATGCAGTGGTGACCAGCCATTCAGGGCTGTTTTGAGACCCACCTTCACATATCAGTTTGAAAACAATTTTTTGAATTTAGTTAATAAAGCTGCATGCAAACTTAGTGTCTTTTTTGCTTTCTTGAGTAAGGCAGCTCCAAAATGCAGGTGTTTGAGCCTAGCTCAGTGCTTTCTGTGGTGGTGGGGCAGCCAGCGGAATATACGGAGAGTAGGGGTTGGTAATGTTCTCTAGTTGCACCGTGATTGGCTCAGTGTTCTGTCACTCATGGGGACACTATGTCACCTCCAAATCTAAGGGTAGAGCAAAAAATTCAAGCCCCTTTAGTGCTGCCATAGAGTTACATTAGAATGCCCATCCAAGAAGGCTCAAGGTCATTGGCCACAGATAAAATGATCTCAAATCACGTTATATCTAGAGCAGCTTTGATTAGACTGATCATGTCAACATCATACTTTCAAAATCGTAGCTAGCAAGCTAGCAGTCATCATCATGAATCAAGTCGGCAATCTGCTGGCAAATCCATTTTAATCCTTATCATATGAAGAGAAATAATGAAGAGAAATTATAGATAAAATGTATCGGTGCTCATCGGCCATTGAACATAAAAATTACACAAGTTGGATATCGCAAATTCAACAATGAGTGGTTTGGAAGGAATCAGTGGCTAACTGCAAGCATTGCAAAGCAATCACTAGCCTGCTTTTTGCTGGAGTGGGTGTGTGGCCATGGTGTCAATCCAGCATGGCTTTTTCCGTGCTCAAAACAACTGGAAATTCAGAACTGGGAAATTTGATTTCAGTGAGTTCAAGACAACTGGGCCTTGGGGACAAAAATGAGCTCTGACTGGGAAAATACGTTTTGAACAGTCATCCAACTCGGAATTGCAAGTCGGGAACTCTGACCTATTTCTAGAGCTCTGACCTGAAGATCACTGACGTCATCATGATTCAACATTGTTTTTTCCATGTTCCCAGTTGTCTTGAAAGCATCATAAATCCAGAGAATGTTAGACTTAGATGACAGAATTTGCCCACAAAGGACCGCCACGCCACGTTCCTGTTCAAGTGAGCACAGCACAGCAAGGTGAGTCCAAAAATGTATTGTATACTGCTGCATAAATGATGTTATATGCCAGGGAGATATGTATACTGTAGCTAAGAAAGTTGGAACGGAAATGGCGCTACACCAAACTGGAAGTCTTCCGACTAGCTTGGAAAGACAGTACCGTGCAGTATCGAAGAGCCCAAACTTGCTGCTCAATCATTCTATTTTTTTCAACTTAATAGAGGAGAATAAGAACAATCCTAAATGTATTTTTGATACTGTCACAAAGCTAACTAAAAAGCAGCAATCCCCAAGAGAGGATGGCTTTCACTTCAGCAGTGATAAATTCATTAACTTCTTTGACGAAAAGATCATGATCATTAGAAAGCAAATTACGGACTCCTCTTTAAATCTGCGTATTTCTCTAAAGCTCAGTTGTCCTGAGTCTGCACAATACTGCCAGGACCTAGGATCAAGGGAGACACTCAAGTTTTGTAATACTATATCTCTTGACACATTGATGAAAATAGTCTTGGCCTCGAAAACTTCAAGATGTATATCGGACCCTATTCCAACTAAACTACTGAAAGAGCTGCTTCCTGTGCTTGGCCCTCCTATGTTGAATATAATAAACGGCTTCCTATCCACCGGATGTGTACCAAACTCACTAAAAGTGGCAGTAATAAAGCCTCTCTTGAAAAAGCCAAACTTTGACCAAGAAAATATTAAAAACTATCGGCCTATATCAAAACTCCCATTCCTCTCAAATATTTTTGAAAAAGCTGTTTCGCAGCAACTGACTGCATTCCTGAAGACAAACAATGTATATGAAACGCTTCCGTCTGGTTTTAGACCCCATCATAGTACTGAGACTGCACTCGTGAAGGTGGTAAGTTACCTTTTCATGGCGTCAGACCAAGGCTCTGCATCTGTTCTCGTGCTCCTAGACCTTAGTGCTGCTTTTGATACCATCGATCACCACATTCTTTTGGAGAGATTGGAAACCCAAATTGGTCTACATGGACAAGTTCTGGCCTGGTTTAGATCTTATCTGTCGGAAAGATAGCAGTTTGTCTCTGTGGATGGTTTGTCCTCTGACAAATCAACTGTAAATTTCAGTGTTCCTCAAGGTTCCGTTTTAGGACCACTATTGTTTTCACTATATATTTTACATATTGGTGATGTCATTCGGAAACATAATGTTAACTTTCACTGCTATGCGGACGATACACAGCCTGTGTTTCAGACATAAGGAAGTGGATGGCAGAACATTTTTTACTTTTAAACTCGGCAAAAACAGAGATGCTAGTTCTAGGTCCCAAGAAACAAAAAGATCTTCTGTTGGATCTGACAATTAATCTGGTTGTACAGTCGTCTCAAATAAAACCGTGAAGGACCTCGGCGTTACTCTGGACCCTGATCTCTCTTTTGACGAACATATCAAGAATATTTCAGCTTTTTTACATCTTCGTAACATTGCAAAAATCATTAACTTTCTATCAAAAAATGATGCAGAAAAATGTATCCATGCTTTTGTCACTTCTAGATTAGACTACTGCAATGCTCTACTTTCCGGCTATCTGGATAAAGCACTAAATAAACTTCAGTTAGTGCTAAACACGTCTGCTAGAATATTGACTAGAACCAACAAATATGATCATATTACTCCAGTGCTAGCCTTTCTACACTGGCTTCCTTTTAAGGCTAAGGCTGATTTCAAGGTTTTACTGCTAACCTACAAAGCAATACATGGGAATGCTCCTACCTATCTTTCCAATTTGGCCCTGCCATACATACCGACACGTACGCTACGGTCACACTACACAGGCCTCCTTACTGTCCCTATAATTTCTAAGCAAACAGCTGGATGCAGGGCTTTCTCCTATAGAGCTCCATTTCTATGGAATGGAGTCTGCCTATCCATGTGAGAGACACAGACTCGGTCTCAACCTTTAAGTCTTTATTGAAGACTCATCTCTTCAGTAGGTCCTATGATTGAGTGTAGTCTGGCCCAGGAGTGTGAAGGTGAACGGAAAGGCACTGGAGCAATGACAGCCCTTGCTGTCTCCCGACCCCTCTTGTCTCAGCCTCCAGTATTTATGCTGCAATGGTTTGTGTCGAGGGGCTAGGGTCAGTCTGTTATATCTGGACTATTTCTCATGTCTTATCCAGTGTCCTGTGTGAATTTAAGTATGCTCCCTCTAATTATCTTTCTCTCTCTTTCTCTTTCTCTTTCTCTGCTCTCGGAGGACCTGAGCCCTAGGACCATGCCTCAGGACTACCTGGCCTGATGACTCCTTGCTGTCCCCACTCCACCTGGTTATGCTGCTGCTCCAGTTTCAACTGTTCTGCCTGCAGCTATGGAACCGGATGTGCTACCTGTCCCAGACCTGCTGTTTTCAACTCTCTTAAGACAGCAGGAGCGGTAGAGATACTCTGAATGATCAGCTATGAAAAGCCAACTGACATTTACTCCTGAGGTGCTGACCTGTTGCACCCTCTACAACCACTGTGATTATTATTATCTGACCCTGCTGATCATCTATGAACGTTTGAACATCTTGGCCATGTTCTGTTATATCCTTCTGGCACAGCCAGAAGAGAACTGGCCACCCCTCAGAGCCTGGTTCCTCCCTAGGTTTCTTCCTAGGTTCTGGCCTTTCTAGGGAGTTTTTCCTAGCCACCATGCTTCTACATCTGCATTGCTGGCTGTTTGAGGTTTTAGGCTGGGTTTCTGTACAGCACTTTGTGATATCGGCTGATGTAAAAAGGACTTTATAAATACATTTGATTGATTGATTGATGTTGTGTAGTAAGCTGTTAGTAGCCCATGTGCCTCACACTAATAATTTGGTCCCTTTTCCCCTCATAACTTAGCCTACTGTTCTGACTTGGTGGTGTACATGTAGCCTATAGCCTGTTTTAAAAATGTAATCTTTGAATATTGTAAGAGCATTCATTGTCTGCTTATATGCCCCCTTTATTTATCCTACGGTTCTGTTTTGGTGTACAGGGAGAATACTTAAAAAATGGCCCATGTTCTGAATTCTGTCGCTGTACATTTCAAAAGTGCTAAACAAATAAGTTAGTTATATTGACTATGTTTGTCCTAGCTCGAAATGTTTTTTAATCGAAATTACAGATTGCCTTTTATCCGCTTGTCGTCCCCTTATGCCATAATTTGTACATCTCAATTGTCAGTAGAAACCACATTTGTTAAACAAGTCAGCCATATTAGTTATGTTTTTTTGAAAGGCAGTAAATGAGGCTGAATGAACTGTTTCGCTGCCATACAAGGCTCCACTGTCAGGTGTAGCAGTGGTAAGGTGTTGGGACTGCTGTTGGGACAGCTTTATGTAGGCCCTAACAGTGTGTGGGCACCATTTGTCACAGTAACAGTGCAATTCATGTATTGTGTAGTGGATTTGCTGGCATGCATCTAAACCATGCATTTTTTTGTTTGCCTCACCAAGATTTACATGCTAAAATCGCCACTGCTAGGATGTCTGATTTGTCCTCCCGGGATTCGGCTGTGTCCTCTTATTGGACCAACTCTGGGGTGGACTCAAGTTGGGGAGACCTGCTGCATCAATAACTGACCTGATGCTGATGCTACAGAGAAAAAACACTACAATGTCAGTAAACAAAGATTCCTTCTTCTTATCATTATCTTAACTTTAAAGTGACTGACAACAAAGTGAAATGTCTGCTGGTGTGCATACCATATACATGTTGTGCCTGCTCACACACCCATCTCTGACTATCTAATTGGTGTGTTGCAGATGAAGAGATGATTGTGCTGTCAGTGGGGAGTAGTTCCACATACTGTAATGATAGCATTGGGCTCATGTTTTGGGAACTCTCTACTGTGCCACATCAATGCATAGGGCTATCATAAAAGTATCCCTTTACGGATATCACGGATCCCTCCGGAACTGTGTCATTACGCACACCTGGTCCCCATTTCCCTAATTGTAGTTGTATAAATGTGCCCTTTGATTTCCATTGGGCTGTCGATTATTGTTCCAATATCCGTTGGTCGTGTGAGTAGCTGTGCTGTGTTGTTTTGGCTTTCGTGCCGCTTGTATTGCGCAGATGATTACGGGTCTTGTCCCGTGTTGTATCATTTGGCGCTTGTGTATTTATTCGAGGTACTCCTCGCTCTTTTGTTTGGGTCTCAACCTTGTGTTTTGTATACGTGTTTGTTTGGTCTTCGTCCCTGTGCCTTTACATGGCACGCTGTAATTTGGGTAAATATAAATGATTATTATGCATCTCACGATATCTTTTTACCAACGTGACAACAGCTCATAAGTGGAGAGCCTTGTGTTTTATGTTTGATACCATTCCATTGATTCCGCTCCAGCCATTACCACAAGCCTGTCCTCTCAAATCAAGGTGCCACCAACCTCCTGTGCTTTAAACTAACTACCGAAAGAGAATTTAAGCTAATCTAAATACTTGTTATACACATCAAATATTATCTAAACCAGAAAATGACTTAATTTTGAAATAATAATAATTTATTTTAGAATGGTTTTTACTAATGATTAGAAATAGAACTACAAGCTGACTGCCAGTGATTCATTCTTGCTTGAGTCTCACCCAGGATCTGTGTGGTGGACTGCTGGGCAACGTTCAGTAGCCAAACTTTGTTGATCGTGGCATAGAATAGAGCAAACATGATTCCTTATTCTACAAGTCAAAGGCATGTTTGTTCTACATAGCATATTTCGATCTGAACATTCCAAGAAGTTGTGTCCTGCTGAATGCTCCCCAGGACAGTGGTGGACTCTCCAGGTGTGAGGAGCAGGGCCATGAAGGACAGTGGTGGACTCTCCAGGTGTGAGGAGCAGGGCTCTGAAGGACAGTGGTGGACTCTCCAAGTGTGAGGAGCAGGGCTATGAAGGAGAGTGGTGGACTCTCCAGGTGTGAGGAGCAGGGCTATGAAGGAGAGTGGTGGACTCTCCAGGTGTGAGGAGCAGGGCTCTGAAGGACAGTGGTGGACAGTCCAGGTGTGAGGAGCAGGGCCATGAAGGACAGTGGTGGACTCTCCAGGTGTGAGGAGCAGGGCTATGAAGGAGAGTGGTGGACTCTCCAGGTTTGAGGAGCAGGGCTCTGAAGGACAGTGGTGGACTCTCCAGGTGTGAGGAGCAGGGCTCTGAAGGACAGTGGTGGACTCTCCAGGTGTGAGGAGCAGGGCTCTGAAGGACAGTGGTGGACTCTCCCGTTGTGAGGACCAAGGCCATGAAGGACAGTGGTGGACTCTCCAGGTGTGAGGACCAGGGCCTTGAAGGACAGTCAGGGCCAACAGAGAGGAGGTGGGACTGGGCCGGGACTCGTAGGTCAGGGAGGGGGCAGGAATCACTTCATCCACAATGGACTTAGATTCCTGGATAGAAAATCCAAAATACATTGGTACACACACAGATAGAGAGAGAGTGAAAAAAGCATCTGCCCTATATGGGGCTGTCATGCCAAATAATGTCCCCAAGCCAAAATATGCCCCCCCCCCCCCCCCCCCCCCCCCCCCCCCGCGTCACAATGGGATTCGATAAACCATTACGCTTTTGAGCAGGGGGACACTATTTGGCATGACAGGCCTAGTGGTTGAAGAGTGAACTGGCTAGTGAAGTCAAACCTCTGGTAAGGCTAGTGGTAAGTCCCATAGAGAAGGATAGAGGACTCTTTTTTGTATTTGTCCCATTATGGCATCTGTGAGCGTACGGGCAGCGCCATTGAGGCCATCTCCACTTTGAAGTTGTCCATTTTCTTCTTCTACTACTTCTATGAGTTGGTAAACAAACTGAAAGGGTGCACACTGCCACCTGGAGTGTGTTGTTTAAACAGGGATAAGCCAAGGTTGGTGATTTACTGCCCCCTGCAGTTATGGAATATTTTCTCACAATTATAATTAGTTGACTGATGACCTGGATGGAATTATGTGATTCGTCCTTAACCCATAGCAAGTCCCTCCCAGTTGACGACTTCAAAATGGTAAAAGTCCTCAATAGCGATGCCCATGGTAAAACAAGCTTTTGGGCAGTAGAGTCCTCTATCATTCTCTATGATAAGTCTCACTCATTTGTGAAGTGTGACCCCTTGTGGACTACTAGAGGCTGCCATTTGATGATGCTTATTTATCCTTATTGATTTACAGTTGTTCCTATTTCATTATTGTCTTATTCCAGGCAGATTTTTTTGGTGTGCAGGGTTGCAATTTTTTCGTCATTGCATGTAATTCCGATCATGTCTGTCCTGCTCTCAAAGACATTACCAATATGAGCTTTACGTTTTTTTTAAATGTTATTGAAAGGCTAATATGAGTGTAATATTAAAACCTTACAGTTTTGGACTATTCAGAATGTTTTCATTCAGAGTGAATATATTAATAGACCATTTTACAGTTCTACAAGTTCACACTAGTGGGCTGAAGGTAAGCAGCGGTGGAATTCAAATCAAATCAAATTGTGTGGAAATTGCGTAAGGAAGGAGTTTCCAAAATAACAGGGGGAACATTTTTGGCATGCAAAATGTTTTGAGCTGCGTGCCCGGTGGTCCGATGGTGGTTAATTCCCGGAGTGATATTTTTTCACCAATTCCACCCCTGATTGTAAATGGAGTATTGAGACAGAAAGAAATTTCCCTGGTTCTACACATTCAATTAGCATAATGTGTAATAACAATGTAATTGTGACACAATTTTGCACCACATGTTTACACAGGGGGAAAGGTTTTTCCCTGTGTTTCAAGAGGACGCTTTGATGTAAGTCAAAATCACAGGACTATAAAAACTCCACTACGTCAGTCAGAACAGAAGTAAGGTTATCTCATGTAGATCACTCTCAAAAATTGCTGGATAAGAAAGTCAGTTTCTGGGGAGGAGTTTATGAAAACCAGTGCTTCAAGTTATCTGCGAGGGGAGATCTCATTAACATACTCACAAGCTGTAAACACATTTTTTTAATGAGCGCGCATCACTTCAGGTAAGCTACAACTTTTCATTCATTCTTTGATTTTTGATTATTCATTTTTTTGTTGAAGTTCATTGGTGGTTTAATGTGATTGACTTTTTTTAAAACCTTTTTTGACTTAACTTATTTCATGGAGAAAATATTGATTTGTTTTTCAACATTATTTGAACCTGATTGTTGACTTGGATTTGCATTGAACTTGGGGGGAAAAAATTGTACAAGAACTTATAGGTCCAATGCAGCCATTTTGATCTCACCATAAAATCATTTCTGGGTAACAACTAAGTATCTAACTTTGATTGTTTTGAATTAAAATTGTCAAAAAGAAACAAAAATAGCTTCTACCATTCTATCATTTTTATCTCATAGTTCCTCTATGAATTTGAGAGTGGTGACATTTCTCCAGCCCCATCTCTCAGCTGTTTAGCTCAAAAAGTGGCAATCCCAGATTGCACCTTTATTCATTGATATAATACAAACAGGCCTGGGGAAGCCTTGTTACACCAGACTAGAGCAAGGCTGTGTACTCAGCACACACATAAAGTAGGGGATTTCCATTAGCAGGCTGGGACAGAACCAGTGGACTATGGACCTTTAAGTGCAAACAGACAGTTAAACAAACTCCCTCGCCAAGGATGTCTCATCTGAAGGGGATACCCCAAGACTGAAATATCTATCCAATTAATGTATGTATGGTAGCCCTGTAATGACATAAACATCATTTTAATTCTATTTAAATCATTTGCATTATATTCTACTTTTGTGCAAGGGGGATGATGAGGAACCGTATACTGCTGGTTATCTTTGGAGTCTACCTGCAAGTGGTGAAATGCACCCCAAGATGTCCACTATATGGTTCTATAGCAGTTTGCACCAACCTGTCTCTATATCAGGTCCCTGCACTGCCTCCATACATTACCCATGTGTATATGAGGGATAACTACATCAGTGAGATAAACAAGACATCTTTCTCTGGGCTTGAAGGGCTAAAGGAACTGGACCTCAGTTGGCAACGAGTCAATGGGCTTATTATAAGAACTAACGCCTTTCAAAGACTGGCAAACTTGGCAGTGCTCTATTTAGGTCATAATAGAGGTTTACAAATTGAGCCAGATGCATTTGTGGGACTGTCCAACCTGAGAACACTCTCTCTGTATGTGTGTGACCTGACTGAGTCCATATTACAGGGCGACTATCTCAGGCCCCTGGTCTCTTTGAAAACGCTAGATCTGTATGGTAACCAAGTGAAAAGAATCCAACCTGCACCATTCTTTGTGAACATGACAGATTTCCAAGAGTTAAACATTACCCTAAATCAGATGGAAAGCATATGTGAGGAAGATTTGCTTGGCTTTCGTGGCAAACACTTTCGGTTGCTCAACTTGAACAGCGTCTATCTATATGGTATGACTCAAAATGGTTTTGACTGGAAACGATGTGGAAATCCCTTTAGGAACATGTCTATAGAGACACTTGACTTATCTTCCAACGGATTCAACGTGGACAAGGCAAAATTGTTTTTCAATGCAATCCAAGGAACGAAAATTCACCATATTATTCTGGAACACAGCACCATGGGAAAATCATTTGGTTTCAGCAATGTCAAAGACCCAAACAAGAAAACATTCAATGGCCTCAAGAATAGTGGCATCAAGATTCTAGATTTGTCCAAATGCTTTATATTTGCTTTGCAATATGCAGTATTCAGTCCACTAAGAGAGGTAGAGGACATAACATTAGCCCAAAACAAAATTAACCAGATTGACAGGGGGGCGTTTTGGGGTCTTGAAAATTTACAAAGGCTCAACCTGTCACACAATCTTATAGGGGAAATCTATTCTTACACATTTGACAATCTACCCAATATTTTAGAATTAGATTTATCTTACAATCATATTGGTGCATTGGGATATCAGGCATTTACAGGACTTCCAAACCTACAAATCCTGGATCTTACAGGAAACTCTATTCGGCAACTAGGTACATATGGTTACCTTGCACCACTACCAAACCTGCAACTTCTTCATTTGGCTGATAATAAGATCACATCCTTAGAGGGCCTCTTGGGCTTTGCTAACAGTACTATCATACTGAATGTTCAAAACAACAGGTTAACTAATTTAGAGGATGTATACATTGTGTTAGCTAAATTCATGCGCATTGAGCGTATCTGGTATGGTAACAACAACATAAAGTGGTGCATCTTTAGCAGTAATATTTCAGTGCCCGCTGTAAACTCTCTAAAGCTGCTGGAGCTAAGGAACATCGCCCTGCAGATTTTATGGGGACATGGAGTGTGTTTGGATGTATTTGAAAATCTTATCAAGCTTTTTAGTCTGGATTTAAGCTTTAACTCACTGAGGGCTCTCCCAGATGGCATATTCAAAGGTCTCGTCTCTCTGGAAGAGATGGATCTCAGCTTCAACTCTCTCACATACCTCCAACCAGATATTTTCCCAGAGAGTCTCAAAACAGTTGACCTCTCTTACAATTTCCTCTCCTCTCCTGACCCAGCGGCTTTCAGTTCTCTCAGCTGGATCAATTTATATAGGAATCGCTTCCACTGTGACGGCGGCCTGAAGGACTTTCTGACGTGGATGAACATGACTAATGTGACTTTTCCAGACCCTGGCGTGGCTGAATTCAGCTGTGAGTTCCCCTCGGATCTCCATGGTGTCAGCCTGTTGAATTACAGCAAAGTCATAACGGAAAAGTACCCAAAACCATCTTTGACAAAAATGTAAAACAAGACAATTAGAGTTTGGTATTATGTGTGTAATTTTCCATGCTATCTACTCTGTTTACACGTTTGCTATTGGGAATCACATTTTATTTTGTTGCCTACAATATCCTGACTGTCATATGGCATAACGTATGATATAAATACCTCAACACATCTTTAGGTTGTCACACAGCGTAAAACAAATTAGCCAAAAGACAGTAAAAAGGTGTCTTCCAAAAGCATTATTTTCAAATGTTTGTATAAAGGAAAATACATATATATATATTGTCATTCTGTGCGTTTTTCCGTTATCTCACCACAAGACCCAATCCTTTGTGAAGTGTGAGCCCCTGTGGACTATTAAAGAGGCTGCTATTTGATGCTTATTTAAGCAATAAGGCCCAGGGGGTTGTGGTATATGGCCAATATACCACGACAAAGGGCTGTTCTTACACACAACGCAACGCGGAGTGCCTGGATACAGCCATTAGCCGTGGTATATTGGCCATATACCACAAACCCAGAGGTGCCTTATTGCTATTATAAACTGGTTACCAACGTAATAAGAGCAGTAAAAATAAATGTTTTGTCATGCCCGTGTTATATGGTCTGATATACCACCGCTGACAGCCAATCAGCATTCAGGGCTCGAACCACCCAGGTTATAACTATCCTTATATAGCCATTCATTTTTCATGAATTCAATATATTGTCTTATCCCAGACAGATTTCATTTTGCGTGCAGGGTTGCGAATTTATCAACATTACATGTAATTTCAGATCATGTCTGTCCTTCTCCCAAAGACATTACCAATACGAACTTAATTTATTTTTTAATTAAGATAAATGTTATTGTATTCTGAGAGGCTAATATGATTGTAATAACAATGACATTTTGAACTATTCAGAATGTTTTAATTCAGAGTGAATGTATGATTATTATTTTTTTTTTTCAGTTCTACAATTTCACACTAGTGGGCTACAGGTAAGGGCATAGTGGGGAAATTGGGTTAGATAGGAGTGACCAGTGAATTATACAATAATGGGGAATTTCCTGAGTGATATTTCTATTTCTATCTCTATCTCTACCCCCACCCCACCTCACAAGCTCTGACCTTGCTGGATAGCTATTTGTTGAGTAAAAAATGACCGTGAAGTGGTAACTGTAAATCGCTCTGGATAAGAGCGTCTGCTAAATGACTAAAATGTTAATTCCACGCCTGATAGCAGCTAGATAGGTTTAATATCCCACGCCTGGTAGCAGCTAGATAGGTTTAATATCCCACGCCTGGTAGCAGCTAGATAGGTTTAATATCCCACGCCTGGTAGCAGCTAGATAGGTTTAATACCCCACGCCTGGTAGCAGCTAGATAGGTTTAATATCCCACGCCTGGTAGCAGCTAGATAGGTTTAATATCCTACGCCTGGTAGCAGCTAGATAGGTTTAATATCCCACGCCTGGTAGCAGCTAGATAGGTTTAATACCCCACGCCTGGTAGCAGCTAGATAGGTTTAATATTCCTCGTCAAATAGCAGCTAGATAGGTTTAATACCCCACGCCTGGTAGCAGCTAGATAGGTTTAATATCCCTCGTCAAATAGCAGCTAGATAGGTTTAATATCCCACGCCTGATAGCAGCTAGATAGGTTTAATATCCCACGCCTGATAGCAGCTAGATAGGTTTAATATCCCACGCCTGGTAGCAGCTAGATAGGTTTAATATCCCTCGCCTGGTAGCAGCTAGATAGGTTTAATATCCCACGCCTGGTAGCAGCTAGATAGGTTTAATATCCCACGCCTGATAGCAGCTAGATAGGTTTAATATCCCACGCCTGATAGCAGCTAGATAGGTTTAATATCCCACGCCTGATAGCAGCTAGATAGGTTTAATATCCCACGCCTGATAGCAGCTCGATAGGTTTAATACCCCACGCCTGGTAGCAGCTAGATAGGTTTAATATCCCACGCCTGATAGCAGCTAGATAGGTTTAATATCCCACGCCTGGTAGCAGCTAGATAGGTTTAATATCCCACGCCTGGTAGCAGCTAGATAGGTTTAATACCCCACGCCTGGTAGCAGCTAGATAGGTTTAATATCCCTCGTCAAATAGCAGCTAGATAGGTTTAATATCCCACGCCTGGTAGCAGCTAGATAGGTTTAATATCCCTCGTCAAATAGCAGCTAGATAGGTTTAATACCCCACGCCTGATAGCAGCTAGATAGGTTTAATATCCCACGCCTGGTAGCAGCTAGATAGGTTTAATATCCAACGCCTGGTAGCAGCTAGATAGGTTTAATATCCCACGCCTGATAGCAGCTAGATAGGTTTAATATCCAACGCCTGGTAGCAGCTAGATAGGTTTAATATCCCACGCCTGGTAGCAGCTAGATAGGTTTAATATCCCTCGTCAAATAGCAGCTAGATAGGTTTAATACCCCACTCCTGGTAGCAGCTAGATAGGTTTAATATCCAACGCCTGGTAGCAGCTAGATAGGTTTAATATCCCACGCCTGATAGCAGCTAGATAGGTTTAATATCCCACGCCTGATAGCAGCTAGATAGGTTTAATATCCCACGCCTGGTAGCAGCTAGATAGGTTTAATATCCCACGCCTGGTAGCAGCTAGATAGGTTTAATATCCCTCGTCAAATAGCAGCTAGATAGGTTTAATATCCCACGCCTGGTAGCAGCTAGATAGGTTTAATATCCCTCGTCAAATAGCAGCTAGATAGGTTTAATATCCCTCGTCAAATAGCAGCTAGATAGGTTTAATATCCCTCGTCAAATAGCAGCTAGATAGGTTTAATATCCCTCGTCAAATAGCAGCTAGATAGGTTTAATATCCCACGCCTGGTAGCAGCTAGATAGGTTTAATATCCCTCGTCAAATAGCAGCTAGATAGGTTTAATACCCCACTCCTGGTAGCAGCTAGATAGGTTTAATATCCAACGCCTGGTAGCAGCTAGATAGGTTTAATATCCCACGCCTGATAGCAGCTAGATAGGTTTAATATCCCACGCCTGATAGCAGCTAGATAGGTTTAATATCCCACGCCTGGTAGCAGCTAGATAGGTTTAATATCCCACGCCTGGTAGCAGCTAGATAGGTTTAATATCCCTCGTCAAATAGCAGCTAGATAGGTTTAATATCCCATGCCTGGTAGCAGCTAGATAGGTTTAATATCCCTCGTCAAATAGCAGCTAGATAGGTTTAATATCCCTCGTCAAATAGCAGCTAGATAGGTTTAATATCCCTCGTCAAATAGCAGCTAGATAGGTTTAATATCCCTCGTCAAATAGCAGCTAGATAGGTTTAATATCCCTCGTCAAATAGCAGCTAGATAGGTTTAATATCCCTCGTCAAATAGCAGCTAGATAGGTTTAATATCCCTCGTCAAATAGCAGCTAGATAGGTTTAATATCCCTCGTCAAATAGCAGCTAGATAGGTTTAATATCCCACGCCTGGTAGCAGCTAGATAGGTTTAATATCCCACGTCAAATAGCAGCTAGATAGGTTTAATATCCCACGCCTGGTAGCAGCTAGATAGGTTTAATATCCCACGCCTGGTAGCAGCTAGATAGGTTTAATATCCCACGCCTGGTAGCAGCTAGATAGGTTTAATATCCCACGCCTGGTAGCAGCTAGATAGGTTTAATATCCCACGCCTGGTAGCAGCTAGATAGGTTTAATATCCCACGCCTGGTAGCAGCTAGATAGGTTTAATATCCCACGCCTGGTAGCAGCTAGATAGGTTTAATATCCCACGCCTGGTAGCAGCTAGATAGGTTTAATATCCCACGCCTGGTAGCAGCTAGATAGGTTTAATATCCCACGCCTGGTAGCAGCTAGATAGGTTTAATATCCCACGCCTGGTAGCAGCTAGATAGGTTTAATATCCCACGCCTGGTAGCAGCTAGATAGGTTTAATATCCCACGCCTGGTAGCAGCTAGATAGGTTTAATATCCCACGCCTGGTAGCAGCTAGATAGGTTTAATATCCCACGCCTGGTAGCAGCTAGATAGGTTTAATATCCCTCGTCAAATAGCAGCTAGATAGGTTTAATATCCCACGCATGTTCGTTCAATCTTCCAGTACGCCACATTTATTTGTCCCCTCCCTCCTTCATACAGAACACAACCTGCTTCGTCTGTTCATTAGGTTTGGCCTAATCCAGGTGCTATGCAGGGTCCCCAATCAATTTATTAATTACTGCAAACAGCAAAATAACATTATTTTGAAAATAGAGTGTACTCAATCTAGTGTCACGACGCACCCTTTTCTGGGTGAAGATCATAGCCCTCTCTCTCTCTCTCTCCCACCACAGGTTTATGACGGTCATAAATACCTGAAACTCTTTGCCCCACTCGGCCAAAATGAAGGTTCAGAATCCCTTTGTTACCACAGAGAAAGATTGTGCAGTACGGTAACCAGATTGTGCAGTACGGTAACCAGATTGTGCAGTACGGTAACCAGATTGTGCAGTACGGTAACCTCAAAAGACTGAATAATGTAACTATTTCTGTATTCCAACCAGTTGAAATTGTCCGTGGGTACTCAAAGAACAATCATGTTGAATTCCTTACTAATTTGTAATGTAACTACCACAGCTGAACAACATAACTGTTTCTCTGAATGTGTATATTTCCCAGTTACCAGATTTACATTTGAATGTTGTATAAAATCAATGATGGAGTATGGGACTACTTTTGAAAAGATGAAATGTGATGCTAGCCTTCTAAATGAGAGTATAGTTTTTCATGTAAAGTATCAAAGTCAGTGACCACAGAGCACATTTACAAAATGTACATTTAGTCAAGATAACGCCAGGACAGGGTCCCCACGCTGAAATGGCTAAAACTCTAGACCAAAACACGCAGGGTGATGCTGGTGTGTGAAGTGGTTCAAACTACAACTCTACCAAAGGACAAGCCCAGAGAATGTGGAGATCATCCCCACGCTGAAATGGTGAAGAAATCTACAAACTAAAGACCAATTATTCAGGCTGTAGCTTTTTAAGTACTTTAGTCTAGTAAACGCAACCAGTCGAATGACCGAATAGTACTCTGACGTATCTATTATAACAAGCTACAACTGCCAAAGACTTTGATCTATGGTGGACAAACCAGAGACTTTCTGTCGACAATCTATCCAGCAGACAGACTGGCGATCGCAGAGAGGGACAACAAAGGCCCTCTCTGCGAAGGGGTGGGGCCAGCCTTTCCTTTTTCTACCAAGCCGTCATATCAACTTAGCCCACTAGGGACTTTTCAGTGTATCATGTCAGTAACCAATGTACAACTATTGTGTGTGTGTGTTTATGTAATTCTGTGATTGATTAGTTGGTAAATAAATAATTAAGCCAATTTGTATATCGCTGATTCATGATTTGTTAGGATTCGTGTAGATATCCAAAGGTTTGCGATGTTTAGGAATGAGACTGACGAGGTAACAACACATTGATAGAAGACTGTAATCGATAAGATAATAAAATATCTGAAGAGTTATAGTCGGGAAATTGAAACTCTATGAAACATTTTCCCGTGGAACCCCGACTTCCTAGCTAATTACTATTCCGTGATTTGTTTAATTACAGAATAATTACACAGAGAATTGATTTGATAAATATAACAGTCTTCACATTTAATGATTGAATAGACTTGTGTCATAGTTAACGCTATGTGTGTGGCCCACAGACTGCTGCCTTCATTTAATTGAGTGGTGGAGTTCGTTTTGCATGGCTGGTGCCTCGGTTGGATGAGGATTTCACTTAAGGACCAATGGAATGGTCTAAAATGAGAAATCTGCCCACCTGGGGTACCTGGCCATGCAAAACAAACTTCACCATTAATACACTAATCATAATACACATTTCCACACAACTGCTCTGACCCAAACACAACTGTGATGGCTCTGATATCTTTTCACATCGTCTTTCACTGCTTGGTTAGTGGATGCACAATCCGGCTTGATATGGCTCAGTAGTGTGAAAAGCTGTTATACGCTACAGAGATAAGCATTGCCACTTCCTTTGCAAACCTTGGAAGACTTCTAGCACATGTAGGTTATGGACTTGAAGCCACAAAGCACAAAACAGACTATAGACTTAAAAATAACTGTCTTTATTTCTTTATAAACAAAGGCATTATTTATAGTAATAGTTACTCTGCTGTAAAGACTGTTAGATGTCAGTCTTCTATGGGGATTGGCTGAAATAAACAACAGTATCTCTCTCCAGTTGAAATACCACCTCAACAAAGTATAAATATAACTACGCAATTTCCTCATTTCTTTTTGACATCGATTTACATTTTTCTATTTTGCGGCTTTAAGCATGACACGTCAAGCTCCTGTTAAGACATATATTCAAAACACACACGCACAAATGATGAACATGCTGACAATGAAGATTGTTTAAATTCAACAAACCAAAAAAGAAGTCATGAAGATTAAAAAATAAAATATAGAACAGATATTTACATACATTTGAGTTTATTTTGTACCCAAAAATACATATTATTCCTAGTTTACTTAATGCCACGTTGATTGGCACATTCATTGAAAACCCACAGTGGCTCATATCAACTCCATCTGGTTTTAAAGTGTCAATATGGAGTGCAGCATGGTTCAACTAGGCTAGAGTCCTGGGGCTATTCAATGGAGTGCAGCATGGTTCAACTAGGCTAGAGTCCTGGGGCTATTCAATGGAGTGCAGCATGGTTCAACTAGGCTAGAGTCCTGGGGCTATTCAATGGAGCGCAGCATGGTTCAACTAGGCTAGAGTCCTGGGGCTATTCAATGGAGCGCAGCATGGTTCAACTAGGCTAGAGTCCTGGGGCTATCACGGTTATTTATTCTGACTCTGTATTTATTCTGGCTGTATCTCAATATTCTAGTGGCTTCCTTCCATTGTGTCCTTCATCTGCACAGTTCTGTTTTGAAAACAGCAATATGGTTGACCCCTACCAGGCCTTCGCTTTCTCCTGTCCAGTTCCTTTACCTCAGTGCAGATCAATGAGATGAGGACGAGAGGAAGCCACAAAAATTGTCTGAATCTGACAGAATTACATCAGTTGGGTATTCAATTAGCTGAATAATGATTTTACGGTTTGTGAGCACTAAATGTGCGGCAGGTAGCGTAGCGGTTAAAACCGTTGGGCCAGTAACCGAAAGGTTGATAGTTCGAATCCCTGAGCGGTCTAGGTGAAAAATCTGTCGATGTGCCCTTGAGCAAGGCACTTAATCCTAATTGCTCTTGTAAGTCGCTCTGGATAAGAGCGTCTGCTAAATGACTAAAACGTAAAAGGTATGAAACATCCTATGGTCTGGCGCTGGTATTTTAAGTTTAATAGTAGTTTAATACTTGGGGGAGGGGGAATTAATCTGCAACGTGGTATATTGAAACATTTCTCACAGCTAAAACATTTCCACAAAGTTTATAAGCTCATAACAATGTTGAAGAATAGAATGAATCCCTATGTGCATCCCAAATGGCCCCCAATTCACTATATAGTGCACTACTGTTGACCATAACCCTATGGGCCCTGTTCAAAGGAAAGGAACATACCTAGTCAGTTGCACAACTGAATGCATTCAACTGAAATATAGTCTTCCACATTTAGTACTGCAGTATATAGGTAGTAGAGTTCCATTTGGGACACATCCTATGTCATATACCAGATCCATTAAAGCAGATCATCAACGGTTTCTGAAGCGCCTGGGAGTCTTGACACCAGTGCTGTGATTGACAGGAAAACGAAGCTAGGGGAGTCTGACACGAACGCTGTGATTGGTAGATTGGCAGAGCGCGAGTGACAGACAAGCATTATTGCACATTTCAGATGATTCACACCATGAAATGATTCCAATCAGAACACATTTCAGATGATTCACACCGTGAAATGATTCCAATCAGAACACATTTCAGATGATTCACACCATGAAATGATTCCAATCAGAACACATTTCAGATGATTCACACCATGAAATGATTCCAATCAGAACACATTTCAGATGATACAGACCATGAAATGATTCAATCAGAACACATTTTCCGGATGTTTCAATTCAGCATCTAATTTCTTTCGGATATCACAGTGGTGAGCAATAGAATACAGTGGTGAGCAATAGAATACAGTGGTGAGCAATAGAATACAGTGGTGAGCAATAGAATACAGTGGTGAGCAATATTTTCATAATAATAAAACTTCTGAAGGAGGAATACAAAACTAGTTTAAATATAGATTTTATTCCAAATGGCACCCTATTCCCTATATAGTGCCCTGGTCAAAAGTAGAGCACTAAATAGGGAATAGGGTGCCATTTGTGACACAAATATAGACAGAATAATAAAAGAAGCATGACATTTTTCAGAAATGGACCAATAATGGTATTAGTGGTTTTTTTCTGCTTGCCTGTTTCTCCCTTGAAAATACACGGTAGTAGACACAATCAGTATTTGTTAACACCGATTTAACAGCCCTTAAAATGTCGCTCTCCTATCCTCCATTGTAGTTCTAGCCTGGTCCCATATCTGTTTGGGTTGTACAGCCAACTCCCATGGCCATTGTCATGCCACAGCACCAACAAATCTGTGACCAAGCTATTTTTGTAACGTTTCAACGTTGCAACACCTTACGGAGTCAAAATGGTGGGAGAGAGAGCGCGAGCTTAAGAAATATAACTAACAATAGACAAACGTTTGTAGGCACTCTGATAATATTATTCCAAAAGGTCGTCTGATAAGAGGGAACCTCAGTGATAGAGATGTGTGGTGTTGACGGGAGAGGGGCTTGTAGAAGTCACATCGCCCAATCACGATTCCATGTCGTTTCCATCGAAGATGGGTGGCTCAAAATCACATACCGCCTCAAAGGTCAGCCCTGTGAGGAAGGGAGGGAGATAGAAATGTGTTTCGCAGGTGTTTCAGAGCTGTCTGAGGGGTTGTGAGCAGCGCAGAGCAAAATACAATTATTTTGCAAGATGGACAAAAGGTTTGGTCCCACTTTACTTAAAAGCATTCAGGTATAATGGCCCTGTCTATAAATGATCTCATAATGGCACCGTCTATAAATGATCTCATAATGGCGCCGTCTATAAATGATCTCATAATGGCCCCAGTCTATAAATGATCTCATAATGGCCCCAGTCTATAAATGATCTCATAATGGCCCCAGTCTATAAATGATCTCATAATGGCCCCATCTATAAATGATCTCATAATGGCCCCATCTATAAATGATCTCATAATGGCCCCATCTATAAATGATCTCATAATGGCCCCATCTATAAATGATCTCATAATGGCCCCATCTATAAATGATCTCATAATGGCCCCATCTATAAATGATCTCATAAAGGCCCCAGTCTATAAATGATCTCATAAAGGCCCCAGTCTATAAATGATCTCATAAAGGCCCCAGTCTATAAATGATCTCATAAAGGCCCCAGTCTATAAATGATCTCATAAAGGCCCCGTCTATAAATGATCTCATAAAGGCCCCGTCTATAAATGATCTCATAATGGCCCCGTCTATAAATGATCTCATAATGGCCCCGTCTATAAATGATCTCATAATGGCCCCGTCTATAAATGATCTCATAATGGCCCCGTCTATAAATGATCTCATAATGGCCCCGTCTATAAATGATCTCATAATGGCCCCGTCTATAAATGATCTCATAATGGCCCCGTCTATAAATGATCTCATAATGGCCCCGTCTATAAATGATCTCATAATGGCCCCGTCTATAAATGATCTCATAATGGCACCGTCTATAAATGATCTCATAATGGCCCTGTCTATTCCATTCTACATACGTTTCCATTCTTCGATGTCCAGATCGCGGCTCTCAAAGCTCTGGTCGTAGGGGTCAGCCTCAGGCTCATCGTCTGGGTCGTGGTACTGGGAGAAGTAGGGGTGGGCCAGAGCCTGGGCAGCCGTGATCCTCTTATCTGTGTCCAGAACCAACATCTTCTCCAGCAGGTCCACAGCTACAAGCAGATAAACATAATCTATACCAACAGGGTCCATATTCAAAGACTCTCAGTGTAGGAGTGCTGTTATAGGATCAGTTGAGCATTTTTCCATCATAAATTGATAAAGATTGTATGGACAGGGGGAACCTAAATAAGCACCTACTCTAAGATGCTTTTTGAAAATGGCTGTAGCAGGCCATCTTATGACTCCTTCCTCTCATTAGCATCACAAATTATAACATCTTGGGGTCTGATTTTGAGTATAAAATGATTCCAACACTACCTTGTGGGTTGGCTCCAATGAACACGTCAGAAAAATTCCTCTTGGGCATCTGAGGCAAGGAGTTGATGTAGTTCCTTGCCTGTAAACCAATGGGAGTACAGAGATCAGAGGTCAAAGGCCAATAGAACACAAACAAGGCTGGCATCCAAAACAGCACCGTATTATCTACATAATGCCCTGTTTGACCAGGTCCCATAGGGCTCTGTATAGGCACTATGTAGAAAATAGGGTGCCATTTGGAATACACTTCAAAGCCACAAGATGACCACTTTTGGGGTCATAGGGTTGGTTTCCCCGACCCAGATTAAGGCTACTTATTCTGGGCAACAACAACAAAAAAATTCTTTATCTGGGGCTGGGAAAGCGGCCACTAACTTTGTATTCAGAGAGTAAAGATTATGATTAGCACTAATTAGTCCCATATTAGACAAGGACTTGTCCCAAACCACACCATATTCCCCATGTCCCCAATTGTGACTGTGCACTATAAAGGGAATAGGGTGCCATTTGGGATCCCTCATCAGGAGAAATGTGACTAGATTTACTCGTAACCATATTGTCCCAGTCACTTGATCATATGCAGCATTGGCAAGAATTGGATTAATTATCAGCACTGCTAAGAGAGGGTTTCATTGCAGATTTTGTGAATGTGCAAAGAGAGAGAGAAAGCAGAAGGAGAAGAAACAGTATTATAACTGAGTATTGTTTATTTATTTGGTTGCAGTACTTATAATCTAGCACCATGTAATAGAGCTACCATCTACTCAATCAGTTCACACTTCAAGAAGAGGAACTGCAATACTGTGAATTTCAGTTCCTACTTTCCTTAACACACTGTTGTCAGAGGAGGAAGTGTTTCAATTCAAACAAATTCTGGGTTCAGGCAATGTGCCATAGTTTGTTAGTGTGCAATTCTAGACATATTAATACTTTATCCGGCTTCATAATGCTTTACAACACTGCTATGGCAAACCAAACATTAGAAGGCAAGAGAGTAGTTGCTGCTTGACTTGCATTGACGTACAGCAAGCATCAGACGCCACTCAGTGGTTATAGTAGAGCGCTGTGGGTAGTAGAACATAGAAACCTACAGTCGAAAAAAGCAGCAACGTCAAAATGCTACATGTATGTTCGTCTACTTCCTCTTTATGTGGGAGCAAATATCCTCTAAAGAGGTTGTAATAGTGTAGCACTGGGTATGTGGCAGTGCTCTGGGCTAGATGTGACGGCGGTGGCAGTGCTCTGGGCTAGATGTAACGGCGGTGGCACCGCTCTGGGCTAGATGTAACGGCGGTGGCACCGCTCTGGGCTAGATGTAACGGCGGTGGCACCGCTCTGGGCTAGATGTAACGGCGGTGGCACCGCTCTGGGCTAGATGTAACGGCGGTGGCACTGCTCTGGGCTAGATGTAACGGCGGTGGCACTGCTCTGGGCTAGGTGTAACGGCGGTGGCACTGCTCTGGGCTAGGTGTAACGGCGGTGGCACTGCTCTGGGCTAGATGTAACGGCGGTGGCACTGCTCTGGGCTAGATGTAACGGCGGTGGCACTGCTCTGGGCTAGATGTAACGGCGGTGGCACTGCTCTGGGCTAGATGTAACGGCGGTGGCACTGCTCTGGGCTAGATGTAACGGCGGTGGCACTGCTCTGGGCTAGATGTAACGGCAGTGGCAGTGCTCTGGGCTAGATGTGACGGCAGTGGCAGTGCTCTGGGCTAGATGTGACGGCGGTGGCAGTGCTCTGGGCTAGGTGTAACGGCGGTGGCACTGCTCTGGGCTAGGTGTAACGGCGGTGGTTTGGGCTAACCAGGGTTGGGGTCAATTTGGTCAACTCAGGAAGTAAAAATGCAATTTTCAGTTTACTTCCTGAATTGACTTGGAATTTACCCCAACCCTGGGGCTAACAGTCTTGTGGCACGCAGGTTCGAGGACTTGGGTTCAAATCCTTGCTTGGCGCCATATAGAATGCATTGAATTGAGTAATTTGGTCCTGCTCACCTCGTGGCTTGGCATCCTGCTTATTAGAGAGGCTGGGGGCGTTCCTGTCAGACGCATTATCTGTTGAAGCTGGTTTATATCTATCAGGTAAGGGTCAAGGGGTATCAGCAGACAGCAGTATAGCAGAGACGGTAAGTTGACAAGCAGCTAGTCAGTGGGAGACCTGATGACTCGCGTTAGCTCCTCGAGCTTATACCTGGCTTTCTGGCCTTGGCTTTAGCTCAGCGGACTAACAGTCTTCTTTATGAATTTTATGGTAAGGCTCAACTCCTAAGACGCTCTGCAAAAAAAGGGAATAGTCCCATCTTTGGAGGGAAAGGTAAGAAAAGAGAGGGTGAGATTGTAAGGTGTGTGTAAGGCAGACTGGTAGCATGCTTGAGGTAATGGTAGAGAAGAGAAAGTCCAATTAGTCAGGAGAAAGTCAAGTTAATAAATCACAGCAGTGAAACCCAAGCTTTGAACATAGATAGAAGCATGGCTCTATGCTGACCCTTTTTAGTAAAAAGAAAAATGTAGGCACACAGAAATTTAGGAGCACACAGAAAAATATTTTAGGTAATAAAGCTAGAATTTGTAATTTTTCTAGGAGCACTGGTGCTCCTAAATTTAAATTCCAGGTCGCACAGCAAAATATTTAGCAAAATATATGCAAGTAAAATGGTCACACTGTAGAGCCCTGAGAAATGTATGTTAATTTATCCAAGTGAAGAATTAGTTTTCAAATCAAAACAGGTATTGCATTTGACCCCATCTCACAAACAGAGATTTAAGAGGATGCATTTGACCCCATCTCACAAACAGAGATTTAAAAGGATGTAAACATGTAAAATAGTTGTTGCTGAAGAGTATAACACACTTCACAAATTGATGCAAAAACAAATAATTACCGGCCCCTTTAGCAATTTAAGCAAGCAGAGACCTTGCAGCATAATAACTATGTGTACAACTCACAGACAAAGAGGAGATTTTCATCAAGAGCTCAGGCCCTGGCGTCCCAACGAGCATCATTATTAGCTTCAACTGATCAATGTCTAACAGGTACCGTGTGTAAAGGAACAACAGGAGCTGGCAGGGAGAGGAACCAGCAAGAACAGTATTTGTTGTCTTTAAAATAACTGAGCTGTACTTGATTGAGCTTGCCTGGCACAATGGAACCAAGAACAATGACAAATGCAGTCCGGGACATTGATTTGTCAGAGTTTCACACTGACTATAACATATATTATAAACTGGGTGGTGCAAGCCCTAAATGCTGATTGTCTGACAGCCATGGTATATCAGACCGTATACCACGGGTATGACAAAACATTTATTTTTACTGCTCAAATTAGGTTGGTAACAGGTTTATAATAGCAATAAGGCACCTCGGGGGGGGTTGTGATATGTGGACAATATACCACGGCTAAGGGCTGTGTCCAGGCACTCCGCGTTGCATCGTGCCTAAGAACATCCTTTAGCCGTGGTATATTGGCCATATACCACACCCCCTCGGGCCTTATTGCTATTATAAATGAAGTGTAACATACTTGTACAAACTATATCAGAATAGCTACTCTGAATGGTTGAAAATCAACATGACCTCCTATATTGTATCTATGTTTTGCGCAATCATGTGACATACTTGGATTTGAACCTTTATTCAAATCTTGCTATGATGACACATGATTGCGCAAAACACAGGGTCCCAATTGGAATTGCTAGGTGTCATCATTCTGGATAAGAACTATGGAATGTAATGGGTAAACACACTGCAGAGGATGCATCTTTAAATGCCTCGTTAGCATCTCTGAAAACACTGACAGGCAAGGAAATACAAAGATTAGTGCCAGAGTCATTCAGCAGATCCATAGATTAAAACATTCTCATTCAGTCCAGCAGACTATTAGACACGTGTTACAGAAGAGGAGGCACTGTGCATGTGACAGACAAAGGAAGAAGGCTAGGAAACCTGATAAAACAGAGTTTTAGAGACCACGTGTGGAGAGGTAGAAATTAGTGTGGCTACAGAAACTGACAAAGTATGACATCTTCTACAGTGTAATTCAGCCTCATGGCATGCTGTAGAGAGAGACAACAGAGCTGATCGCAAGAGAACAAACATAGATGGCACCATAGCGGGGTTAGTTGAAAAAACCCACCAGTGGGGTTAGTTGAAAAAACCCACCAGTGGGGTTAGTTGAAAAAACCCACCATAGCGGGGTTAGTTGAAAAAACCCACCATAGCGGCGTTAGTTGAAAAAACCCACCATAGCGGGGTTAGTTGAAAAAACCCACCATAGCGGGGTTAGTTGAAAAAACCCACCATAGCGGGGTTAGTTGAAAAAACCCACCATAGCGGGGTTAGTTGAAAAAACCCACCATAGCGGGGTTAGTTGAAAAAAACCACCAGTGGGGTTAGTTGAAAAAAACCACCAGTGGGGTTAGTTGAAAAAAAAACACCAGTGGGGTTAGTTGAAAAAAAACACCAGTGGGGGTTAGTTGAAAAAAAACACCAGTGGGGGTTAGTTGAAAAAAAACACCAGTGGGGTTAGTTGAAAAAAAAACACCAGTGGGGTTAGTTGAAAAAAAACACCAGTGGGGTTAGTTGAAAAAAAAAACACCATAGTGGGATTAGTTGAGAGAAAAAGAAACCCACCATAGTGGGGTTAGTTTGAGAAAAAGAAACCCACCATAGTGGGGTTAGTTTGAGAAAAAAAAGTTGAAGTAGTTGAAGGAAAAAAAACACCATAGTGGGGTTAGTTGAAGAAAGGCACCATAGTGGGGTTAGTTGGGAAAAAAACACCATTGTGGGGTTAGTTGGGGAAAAAACACCATTGTGGGGTTAGTTGGGGAAAAACACCATAGTGGGGTTAGTTGGGAAAAAACACCATAGTGGGGTTAGTTGGGAAAAAAACACCATAGTGGGGTTAGTTGAAGAAAAAAACCACCATAGTGGGGTTAGTTGAAGAAAAAAACCACCATAGTGGGGTTAGTTGAAGAAAAAAACCACCATAGTGGGGTTAGTTGAAGAAAAAAACCACCATAGTGGGGTTAGTTGAAGAAAAAAACCACCATAGTGGGGTTAGTTGAAGAAAAAAACCACCATAGCGGGGTTAGTTGAAGAAAAAAACCACCATAGCGGGGTTAGTTGAAGAAAAAAACCACCATAGCGGGGTTAGTTGAAGAAAAAAACCACCATAGCGGGGTTAGTTGAAGAAAAAAACCACCATAGCGGGGTTAGTTGAAGAAAAAAACCACCATAGCGGGGTTAGTTGAAGAAAAAAACCACCATAGTGGGGTTAGTTGAAGAAAAAAACCACCATAGTGGGGTTAGTTGAAGAAAAAACCACCATAGCGGGGTTAGTTGAAGAAAACACCACCATAGCGGGGTTAGTTGAAGAAAACACCACCATAGTGGGGTTAGTTGAAGAAAAAAACACCATAGCGGGGTTAGTTGAAGAAAAAAACACCATAGCGGGGTTAGTTGAGAGAAAAAGAAACCCACCATAGTGGGGTTAGTTTGAGAAAAAGAAACCCACCATAGTGGGGTTAGTTTGAGAAAAAGAAACCCACTATAGTGGGGCTAGTTTGAGAAAAAGAAACCCACCATAGTGGGGTTAGTTTGAGAAAAAAAAGTTGAAGTAGTTGAAGGAAAAAAAACACCATAGTGGGGTTAGTTGAAGAAAGGCACCATAGTGGGGTTAGTTGGGAAAAAAACACCATTGTGGGGTTAGTTGGGAAAAAAACACCATTGTGGGGTTAGTTGGGAAAAAAACACCATAGTGGGGTTAGTTGGGAAAAAAACACCATAGTGGGGTTAGTTGGGAGAAAAAAACCATAGTGGGGTTAGTTGGGAGAAAAAAACACCATAGTGGGGTTAGTTGAAAAAAAAACATTATAGTGGGGTTAGTTGAAAAAACCACCATAGTGGGGTTAGTTGAAGAAAAAAAACACCATAGTGGGGTTAGTTGAAGAAAAAAAACACCATAGCGGGGTTAGTTGAAGAAACAAACACCATAGCGGGGTTAGTTGAAGAAAAAAACACCATAGCGGGGTTAGTTGAAGAAACAAACACCATAGCAGGGTTAGTTGAAGAAAAAAACACCATAGCGGGGTTAGTTGAAGAAACAAACACCATAGCGGGGTTAGTTGAAGAAAAAAACACCATAGCGGGGTTAGTTGAAGAAAACACCATAGCGGGGTTAGTTAAAGAAAACACCATAGCGGGGTTAGTTGAAGAAAACACCATAGCGGGGTTAGTTGAAGAAAACACCATAGCGGGTTAGTTGAAGAGGTTCGTTTTGCAGAGCAGCAGGTTAGGAACATAGAAGAACATTACCTTAGAACACATTATTTTAGGTCACATGGTCTGGACCTGCAAAAAGCTGTTACCATCACATCAATCAATCACCAGCCGTAGGATTCTGTATGTACACCGGTCTTATCCAATAAGGACATATTGTGTGGGAATCTCACCACCAACCACTCGAAGGTTAGTCACGGAAACAGAGTGGTTTAATGGGTAGGCCAGGCATACTCACAAAGTAGAGGGCATTTCAGCTCCGGTACTCATATCAGACCAATAGTAGGTTAGGGCAATGAAAGGATACGGTCAGTACCGGGAAACAGCGTTCTGCCAGTGAGGAGTTCAGCCATGATACATCCCACAGACCAAATGTCCACTGTAACAAAGAGGAAATCATTATGGCTGTCTGTGTAACACAGAGGAACAACAAATGTCTACCGTAACATAGAGGAACAACAAATGTCTACCGTAACATAGAGGAACAACAAATGTCTACAGTTACATATAGAGGAATAACAAATGTCTACTGTAACAAAGGGATAACAAATGTCTACTGTAAGAGGAATAACAAATGTATACTGCTACATAGTGGAATAACACATGTATACTCTTACATAGTGGAATAACACATATATACTGTTACATCGAGGAATAACACATCTGTTACATATAGAGGAATAACAAATATATACTGTTACATATAGTGGAATAACAAATATATACTGTTAGATATAGAGGAATAACACATCTACTGTTAGATATAGAGGAATAACACATCTACTGTTAGATATAGAGGAATAACACATCTACTGTTAGATATAGAGGAATAACACATCTACTGTTAGATATAGAGGAATAACACATCTACTGTTAGATATAGCGGAATAACACATGTAGACTGTTACATATAGTGGAATAACAAATATCTACTGTTACATATAGAGGAATAACACATCTGTTACATATAGAGGAATAACACATCTACTGTTACATATAGAGGAATAACACATCTACTGTTACATAGAGGAATAACACATCTACTGTTACATAGAGGAATAACACATATACTGTTACATAGAGGAATAACACATCTACTGTTACATAGAGGAATAACACATCTACTGTTACATAGAGGAATAACAAATATCTACTGTTACATAGAGGAATAACAAATATCTACTGTTACAGAGAGTGGAATAACACATATATACTGTTACAGATAGTGGAATAACAAATATATACTGTTACATAGAGGAATAACACATGTATACTGTTACATAGTGGAATAACACATGTATACTGTTACATAGTGGAATAACACATATATACTATTACATATAGTGGAATAACAAATATATACTGTTACATATAGAGGAATAACACATCTGTTACATATAGTGGAATAACAAATGTATACTGTTACATATAGTGGAATAACACATATATACTGTTACATATAGTGGAATAACAAATATCTACTGTTACATATAGTGGAATAACAAATATCTACTGTTACATGTAGAGGAATAACACATGTATACTGTTACATAGTGGAATAACACATGTATACTGTTACATAGTGGAATAACACATATATACTATTACATAGAGGAATAACACATCTGTTACATATAGTGGAATAACAAATGTATACTGTTACATATAGTGGAATAACACATATATACTGTTACATATAGTGGAATAACAAATATCTACTGTTACATATAGTGGAATAACAAATATCTACTGTTACATATAGAGGAATAACAAATATCTACTGTTACATATAGAGGAATAACACATCTGTTACATATAGTGGAATAACAAATATCTACTGTTACATATAGAGGAATAACAAATATCTACTGTTACATAGAGGAATAACACATCTACTGTTACATATAGAGGAATAACACATCTACTGTTACATATAGAGGAATAACACATCTACTGTTACATAGAGGAATAACACATCTACTGTTACATATAGAGGAATAACACATCTACTGTTACATATAGAGGAATAACACATCTACTGTTACATATAGTGGAATAACAAATATCTGTTACATATAGTGGAATATCAAATATCTACTGTTACATATAGAGGAATAACAAATATCTACTGTTACATATAGAGGAATAACACATCTGTTACATATAGTGGAATAACAAATATATACTGTTACATAGAGGAATAACACATGTATACTGTTACATATAGTGGAATAACACATGTATACTGTTACATATAGTGGAATAACATGTATACTGTTACATATAGTGGAATAACACATCTACTGTTACATAGAGGAATAACACATATACTGTTACATATAGAGGAATAACAAATATCTACTGTAACATATAGAGGAATAACAAATATCTACTGTAACATATAGAGGAATAACAAATATCTACTGTTACATAGTGGAATAACAAATATATACTGTTACAGATAGTGGAATAACAAATATCTACTGTTACAGATAGTGGAATAACACATATCTACTGTTACATATAGTGGAATAACACATATCTACTGTTACATATAGTGGAATAACAAACATATACTGTTACATATAGAGGAATAACACATATACTGTTACATAGTGGAATAACACATATATACTGTTACATAGTGGAATAGCACATATATACTGTTACATAGTGGAATAACAAATATCTACTGTGACATATAGAGGAATAACATGTAAACTGTTACATATAGTGGAATAACACATGTCTACTGTTACATATAGTGGAATAACACATGTCTACTGTTACATATAGTGGAATAACAAATACCTACTGTTACATATAGAGGAATAACACATATACTGTTACATATAGTGGAATAACAAATATCTACTGTTACATATAGTGGAATAACAAATATCTACTGTTACATATAGAGGAATAACACATCTACTGTTACACATAGAGGAATAACACATCTACTGTTACACATAGAGGAATAACACATCTACTGTTACACATAGAGGAATAACACATCTACTGTTACACATAGGGTGGAAAACATTGTTCAGCATGTCCATTCAGTGCCCTGCTATTATGACATCCACATGGCAAGAACATCGCCCCAAGATCACAAGTACATCAACAATGTGTAGCCTAAATGTATAGCTCGTATACATGTCTACAGTGAGCAGATGCAGGCTGTCTAAACCACTCAGAGCTCCAACTACTGTCTCTGTCATGATGTAATACATCAGATCTCTAGCTACTGTCTCTGTCATGTTGTAATACATCAGTTCTCTAGCTACTGTCTCTGTCATGATGTAATACATCACATCTCTAGCTACTGTCTCTGTGATGATGTAATACATCAGATCTCTAGCTACTGTCTCTGTCATGATGTAATGCATCAGATCTCTAGCTACTGTCTCTGTCATGATGTAATGCATCAGATCTCTAGCTACTGTACCTGTCATGTTGTAATGCATCCAGTTTAGCATGATCTCTGGGGCCCTGTACCAGCGAGTGGCAACGTAACCAGTCATCTCATCGTCTGTGTGCCGCGCCAGCCCAAAGTCCAGAATCTGAGGAGGACAGACAGAACCAAACAATGTGGTACTTCAAGATAGTCAGATAGTGAACAGAAAAGTCACACCCTGTTCTCTCCTTGCAGTGAACTTTTAATAGCACCATTTCATAAAGGTGTGCTTGGTTTCCCCCTCAGGCAGACTGTCTGATATTCTTGTCCAGACTGTTCAGGATGAACAAAGTTTGAATGAGTGGGCCAATAATAAACACCTTACCTTCAGCTCACAGTCCTCATTCACAGCCACGTTGCTGGGTTTCAGGTCCTGAAGAGCGATGGGAGACAAGACATTATTAGCATTATCATTTCTATATTATTACAGACTACCTACATGAGGCCAGATCTGAATGTGCTTTCTCAATTGGGTCTAGATTCTCTCAAACCAAACCCCCACTATCTGTAGAAGTGCTCCTACAAAACTTCTACAGTACTTCTGCAAGACTAACTCAATCTCGAACCAATCAGATCAGTTCTTTCAAAACAGCAGAACTGAATCATTGACTCGGTCACAGTACAAAACAGGGGTACTGTTTATGGTTTCACTTCCTCTGTGGTTTATAGTGTTTGAATAAGGAGCGAGCCTGGGCCTGAACCTGCCATGTGGAAGTGAACCAAAGAGTCATAAACTAAGACAAGAAACAGGGTTGTCATCTGGGAAGGGCTTTTTCACTGTGGGCTGAGTCAAACAGGAGAGGAAACTTACTCTGTGAATGATATCTGCTGAGTGGATATACTGAGGAGAGAGAGGTGAAGGAGAGCAAAGGCATTACATTAAATCAACATCATGAATCATAAGTTTGTAGTTTTTAGGTACATCACAGATGGCAAAAATTACAAAAATATGACTTCCTTTCTATCAGTTTTGCCTGCGGGGAATGTACACAACACTGGTCAACAACTGCGAATGGCAGTTAGTTGAAGAATGTTTAAAATCTCCACGCATGTTGTTTCACCTTTAACCCCCAGAGTATCTGGTAGATGAGGAACTGTCTGTCTGTGTGTGTGTATGTGTGTTTCACCTTTAACCCCTGGGGGATGTGGTATATGAGGAACTGTCTGTCTGTCCGTATGGGTATGTGTGTTTCACCTTTAACCCCCGGGGGATCTGGTATATGAGGAACTGTCTGTCTGTCTGTGTATGTGTGTTTCACCTTTAACCCCCGGAGGATCTGGTATATGAGGAACTGTCTGTCTGTGTGTGTGTGTGTGTTTCACCTTTAACCCCCGGAGGATTTGGTATATGAGGAAATGTCTGTCTGTGTGTGTGTATGTGTGTTTCACCTTTAACCCCCGGAGGATCTGGTATATGAGGAACTGCACATGGTCATCTGTCAGCTTCTGACACTTGATTATGTTGTTGAGGTCTGCCCCCATCAGGTGGGTCACCAGGTACCTGCCAATCACAACCAGACATAGGCTCAAACTAAACACCTCCCCTGTATTAACAAAGATGGTTTAGTATGAAGATATGTAGAAATTGCTTCTCCAATTGAGGATTTCTATCACGTGTGTCGGCGATGTCATGGCGACGTTGGCCAACTAAGCTCATGCGCAAAACCACGTCATCTGGCCTAACAGTCGACTGGCCCCGAACGGCGCAGGCCTTCAAAATAAAAGGCACTTCTTCGATTTAAAGTTGTTTCTGACGAAAATGAAAACACGTCAGTTTGTCACTTTCACGAGGTTGGAGTTATAACACGTTGGGCTACTGAAGACATTATAACACGTTGAGCTACTGAAGACATTATAACATGATGAGCTACTGAAGACATTATAACATGTTGAGCTACTGAAGACATTATAACATGTTGAGCTACTGAAGACATTATAACATGTTGGGCTACTGAAGACATTATAGCATGTTGAGCTACTGAAGACATGATAGCATGTTGGGCTACTGAAGACATGATAGCATGTTGGGCTACTGAAGACATGATAGCATGTTGGGCTACTGAAGACATGATAGCATGTTGAGCTACTGAAGACATGATAGCATGTTGAGCTACTGAAGACATGATAGCATGTTGAGCTACTGAAGACATGATAGCATGTTGAGCTACTGAAGACATGATAGCATGTTGAGCTACTGAAGACATGATAGCATGTTGAGCTACTGAAGACATGATAGCATGTTGAGCTACTGAAGACATGATAGCATGTTGAGCTACTGAAGACATGATAGCATGTTGAGCTACTGAAGACATGATAGCATGTTGAGCTACTGAAGACATGATAGCATGTTGAGCTACTGAAGACATGATAGCATGTTGAGCTACTGAAGACATGATAGCATGTTGGGCTACTGAAGACATGATAACATGTTGAGCTACTGAAGACATGATAACATGTTGGGCTACTGAAGACATGATAGCATGTTGGGCTACTGAAGACATGATAGCATGTTGGGCTACTGAAGACATGATAGCATGTTGGGCTACTGAAGACATGATAGCATGTTGAGCTACTGAAGACATGATAGCATGTTGAGCTACTGAAGACATGATAGCATGTTGAGCTACTGAAGACATGATAGCATGTTGGGCTACTGAAGACATGATAGCATGTTGAGCTACTGAAGACATGATAGCATGTTGAGCTACTGAAGACATGATAGCATGTTGAGCTACTGAAGACATGATAACATGTTGAGCTACTGAAGACATGATAACATGTTGAGCTACTGAAGACATGATAACATGTTGAGCTACTGAAGACATGATAACATGTTCAGCTACTGAAGACATTATAACATGTTCAGCTACTGAAGACATTATAGCATGTTCAACTACTAAATACATGATAACATGTTGAGCTACTGAAGACATTGGCTCCAATCTATGTTGTGCATTCAGATTTCGGAAAACTATTGGGAAAAAATTGCAAGCATCCCCGGTAGTCTGGCGTTGTTGCGCCTCTGGGTTTAGAAACTCTGTGGTATTAAGACATGGACAACCATCTGTTTCTCACTGTTACATAGTCCACTAGTGTGATATATGTTTAGGTTATCGGCTTTAAAAATATATATTTTACCTTTATTTAATTAGGCAAGTCAGTTAAGAACAAATTCTTATTTTCAATGACGGCCTAGGAACAGTGGGTTAACTGCCTTGTTCAGGGGCAGAACGACAGATTTTTACCTTGTCAGCTCGGGGATTCGATCTTGCAACCTTCCGGTTACTAGTCCAATGTTCTAACCACTAGGCTACCTGCCGCCATTTCGGCTAATGGTTTATTATCTGGTTAATGTAACCAGTGAACCCATAATGCTCACCAACGCCACAGTATTACAATGTGCCATCTGTTTCCCACCCGCCTCTAAAAACATCCTTGGATAGACCAAAATATATATATTTTCCCAAAAACTCATTATATTTATTTTCCCCACAGACACATACATTCAGGTGTTTCTATAGACGGGTGGGTTGACGATGTCACCATAATAACACGTGTGCAAAGAGTTAAAAGGCTGTATGTTGCCTGAACGGTCAGATAGATGGCAACAATGACAAGAAAGTGCTGTGCTGGGAATTGTAGATGTCTCGTTTCAGCTAGTTCTATCTTGTTCTTGATACCATCTCTTGTTTTGACTGATGTCATGTCTATGCTAATATGGCTCAAATTTGCTAGCTGGCTAACCTACAAACTTAACAATGTATTTGAGACAACACGTGCTTGTGGACAAATGCATTTAAGTTTTCACAATAAATATTTGTTACTGAAATATAGCTCACAAGTTCTCAATAACCCTTTGATTGTAAACCAACTGTGTCCGTTTTTTGCCAGCTGAAACCGGTTGAGCGGCTGCTCCCCAGACACACATTCCTCCTCCTCTCTAGAAGCCACAGCAAGGCGAGCCCTCCACCAATAGAATGGCATTAAACAAAATACAGGTCCATTAAACCCACTTATTTTTGCAATTCAAATCTAATCCCATAGTGTATTAAAACAGCCCCAAACAGTGGTGAAGCACTTCTGGAGGGAAGGAGGAAGACGAGCCAAAACATACAGGAGGAGCACATGGAGGTTTCACTCAGAGTGAGGGAGGGCGAGAGAGAGATGGCATGAGAGAGAGAGACAGGGGGGTATAAATAAGGTATATAAATACTGAGCCCTCGTCTGTGTTGATCCATTCCCTCCCTCTCAGGGGTAGAGGAGGCGATATGGACAGTCTTGTGAGTCACATGTTTTAGAAGCTGTTTGGGCGAACCACTGATACAGCACCTCTGCATAACATATCCCATCTTTTTCCTGGACAGCAGTTTGTGCTCCTCCGTCCTGCTGCTCCTCCGTGTATGTTGAACACAGATTATAAGCATGAGCTGAAAATAGCCTCGACTCCCTTTTGATCATTCTGTGTGCAGCAGATTCTCCCACTGCAGCCGTTTCACATCTCACTCTCTCTCCACCCTCCCGCTCTCCCTAGACCCCTCTCTCTCTCTCTCTCCACCCTCCCGCTCTCCCTAGACCCCTCTCTCTCTCTCTCTCTCTACCCTCCCGCTCTCCCTAGTCCCCTCTCTCTCTCTCTCTCTCCACCCTCCCTAGACCCCTCTCGCTCTCCACCCTCCCGCTCTCCCTAGACCCCTCTCTCTCTCCACCCTCCCACTCTCCCTAGACCCCTCTCTCTCCACCCTCCCGCTCTCCCTAGACCCCTCTCTCTCCACCCTCCCGCTCTCCCTAGACCCCTCTCTCACTCTCTCTCCACCCTCCCTAGACCCCTCTCTCCACCCTCCCGCTCTCCCTAGACCCCTCTCTCACCACCCTCCTGCTCTCCCTAGACCCCTCTCTCACCACCCTCCCGCTCTCCCTAGACCCCTCTCTCACTCTCTCTCCACCCTCCCGCTCTCCCTAGATCCCTCTCTCACTCTCTCTCCACCCTCCCGCTCTCCCTAGACCCCTCTCTCTCTCTCCACCCTCCCGCTCTCCCTAGTCCCCTCTCTCTCTCTCTCTCCACCCTCCCTAGACCCCTCTCGCTCTCCACCCTCCCGCTCTCCCTAGACCCCTCTCTCTCTCCACCCTCCCGCTCTCCCTAGACCCCTCTCTCACTCTCTCTCCACCCTCCCGCTCTCCCTAGACCCCTCTCTCACTCTCTCTCCACCCTCCCGCTCTCCCTAGACCCCTCTCTCCACCCTCCCGCTCTCCCTAGACCCCTCTCTCACTCTCTCTCCACCCTCCCGCTCTCCCTAGACCCCTCTCTCTCCACCCTCCCGCTCTCCCTAGACCCCTCTCTCACTCTCTCTCCAACCTCCCGCTCTCCCTAGACCCCTCTCTCCACCCTCCCGCTCTCCCTAGACCCCTCTCTCCACCCTCCCGCTCTCCCTAGACCCCTCTCTCACCACCCTCCTGCTCTCCCTAGACCCCTCTCTCACCACCCTCCCGCTCTCCCTAGACCCCTCTCTCACTCTCTCTCCACCCTCCCGCTCTCCCTAGACCCCTCTCTCACTCTCTCTCCGCCCTCCCGCTCTCCCTAGACCCCTCTCTTGCTCCTTCTCTACCCTCCCTCTCTTCCCTCTCTTATCCTCTACCCTCTCTTATCCTCTACCCTCTCTCCTCCCTGTGTGACCTATGCCCCCCCCCCCCCCCCCCAATTCCTCTGTGGTACAGGGTGTTCATATATCTGGGACAAGGGGGCAGCTGAGAGTCTGAGAGAATACCCCTGCCCATCTGCCTGCGGGTGGTGGAGCTGCCAGAGAGCTAGCCTGGTACCAGATCAGTTCGTGCTCTTCATTGCTGTCATTGTCAAGACAAACATGGCAAATAGCACTAACAGACACACACCCACCAGAGGGAGAAGGCAGTCTGCAGCACAGCACTGACTCACTAGCTGAACAATGTCCTTTTCTCACTGACTTTCAACATCAACAAACCATAACTGCCTGAAGCCAAGGCAGTCAATGCGGAACTATTAGCAAGGTAAGGGAGATAGTCACCAGGCAGTACTACCGACAATAGTCACCAGGCAGTACTACCGACAATAGTCGAGGGGCAATGTTCCTTCAAATAAATGTCAGCACTGAGCAAATTTCAGGCCTTGTTAAGCACAAAATTCTGTGCAACTTCCAGCACCTGTTTACTGTGAACACTGAGGCTGTACCCGCTTTAAGTTTCAGTTTTAACAATGTAGGCTACTGTGGCTATTTTATCATAATGTAGGCCTACCATCAAAAACAACAGAGAAAATGCATCCCATCACATTTTAACATGGAAATAGGTGTTCTATCATTCAGCCTACAGTAGAAGCCAATGTGAGGTGTTCAATGTAGGACTACATTCCATGAGACTTTAGAGAAAAACACACGCAGGGCTGGACATGAACCTGTTCATCTACATGAACCTGTTTATAAAGACAAGGATGTGGCTGAAAATGTGTTTGTGTTGAACGATGCAAGAAACCACTTTACAAAATCAAATGCATTATTATTCCCATACCATTATTACAGAGAATTAGACAAATGATGCTACACTCTGCCTATTGGCTACTTAGCTTAATCAAGCCTGTCTCAAAATACAACACTGCCCCTTTAAGGGCTCCCAAGTGACGCAGCAGTCTAAGGCCCTGCATCTCAGCGATAGAGGCGTCACTACAGACGCTGGTTCGATTCCAGGCTGTATCACAACCGGCCGTGATTGGGAGTCCCATAGGGCGGAGCACAATTTGCCCAGCGTCATCCGCCGTAGGCCATCATTGTAAATAAGAATTTGTTATTTTAACTGACTTGCCTATTTAAATCAAGTTAAAATAAAAACATATGGCAATGGTCTATTTGCATATAGTCCAACTGCAGCTCTGATTGTTTATGCCGCACTGATCTGTGCAGAGTACGGGCCGAGTAGCGCAGTCTGTGTAGAGCACGGGCCGAGTAGAGCAGTCTGTGTAGAGCATGGGCTGAGTAGAGCAGTCTGTGTAGAGCACGGGCTGAGTGGTGCAGTCTGTGTAGAGTACAGTCTGTGTAGAGTACAGGCTGAGTAGTGCAGTCTGTGTAGAGTACGGGCTGAGTAATGCAGTCTGTGTAGAGTACAGTCTGTGTAGAGTACAGGCTGAGTAGTGCAGTCTGTGTAGAGTACGGGCTGAGTAGTGCAGTCTGTGTAGAGTACGGGCTGAGTAGAGCAGTCTGTGTAGAGTACGGGCTGAGTAGTGCAGTCTGTGTAGAGTACAGTCTGTGTAGAGCTGTCTGTGCAGAGCACGGGCCGAGTAGAGTAGTCTGTGCAGAGCACGGGCCAAGTAGAGCAGTCTGTATAGAGTACAGGCCGAGTAGAGCAGTCTGTGCAGAGTGCAGGCACTCACGCAGCTTAGAAGGAACATTGGTAACAGGTAGTACTACTGATAATAGTCACAGGCAGTACTACTGATAATAGTCACAGGTAGTACTACTGATAATAGTCACAGGCAGTACTACTGATAATAGTCACAGGCAGTACTACTGATAATAGTCACAGGTAGTACTACTGATAATAGTCACAGGCAGTACTACTGATAATAGTCACAGGCAGTACTACTGATAATAGTCACAGGTAGTACTACTGATAATAGTCACAGGCAGTACTACTGATAATAGTCACAGGCAGTACTACTGATAATAGTCACAGGCAGTACTACTGATAATAGTCACAGGTAGTACTACTGATAATAGTCACAGGCAGTACTACTGATAATAGTCACAGGTAGTACTACTGATAATAGTCACAGGCAGTACTACTGATAATAGTCACAGGTAGTACTACTGATAATAGTCACAGGCAGTACTACTGATAATAGTCACAGGTAGTACTACTGATAATAGTCACAGGCAGTACTACTGATAATAGTCACAGGCAGTACTACTGATAATAGTCACAGGCAGTACTACTGATAATAGTCACAGGCAGTACTACTGATAATAGTCACAGGCAGTACTACTGATAATAGTCACAGGTAGTACTACTGATAATAGTCACAGGCAGTACTACTGATAATAGTCACAGGCAGTACTACTGATAATAGTCACATTGATCCACTGTCAATAGGCATTGGCTGAGAGAACGATCCACTGCCAATAGGCATTGGCTGAGAGAACGATCCACTGCCAATAGGCATTGGCTGAGAGAACGATCCACTGCCAATAGGCATTGGCTGAGAGAACGATCCACTGCCAATAGGCATTGGCTGAGAGAACGATCCACTGCCAATAGGCATTGGCTGAGAGAACGATCCACTGTCAATAGGCATTGGCTGAGAGAACGATCCACTGTCAATAGGCATTGGCTGAGAGAACGATCCACTGTCAATAGGCATTGGCTGAGAGAACGATCCACTGCCAATAGGCATTGGCTGAGAGAAGAAAACAGCCAACGACAGACCTAAGAGTTAACTCAACATTCAGTACATAAAGAAAACAGCCAACGACAGACCTAAGAGTTAACTCAACTCACACATCATTGAACTCCTCCAGACTAGTAGCAGGTGTGAAAACATCTAGAAGGCCGATCACCTGAAATACAGAAAGGCCAATGGTCAAGTTAATAATGCAACAAGGAACGAGGACTGTATCAGCTCTCCCAATGACTTCATGACCTCACAAGGAGTTGGTTTCAGCAGAGAGGAGCATTGGAGAGCATTGGAACTAGAACAATAGAATACTTCAACCAACATCTTCATACAGTTGATATCTCAGTCAGCAGCACAGTTGTATTCAGTAATATGATTAATGTAGCCAACATAGTTCTGCTGCTTTTAAAAGAGAGGAGAGAGCGAGACGGACAAGAGAGAGCGAACGAGACGGACAAGAGAGAGCGCGAGCGAGACGGAGAGACGGATAAGAGAGCGAGACAGACAGCGAGACAGACAACCAGACAGACAGAGACAGCGAGGGCAATAGAAGACTTAAGCCAACATCATCCTAGAGATGATATTCAAGCACTTACATAATGATTCATGCAGCAAACAACTTTGTGCAGCTTTTGAGACAAAACTCACATTCTCATGCTTCATGTGCTTGAGCAGCCGTAGCTCTCTGTAGGTTCTCTTGGCGTGGATAAAGGACTGGAAAGGCCGGGAGAGCTTCTTCACAGCGATCTTCAGACCCGTCTTCTGATCGTACGACGAGCTGGAGGAGAAAACAGAAATGGATTACTTTATTTCAACTACAAGAGGTGGATATAAGTCAACAATATCTAACAGAGCTGCACCCATTCTTCTTCAATACAAGTACTGATAGGAAAGTTCAAAGTACTGATCTAATAGAAATCAGCAGTGACAAAATGTTACGCACACGATCTTCACAAACAGTAGGCTCTCTCAATGATCCACTGTCAATAGGCATTGTCCGAGAGAATGATCCACTGTCAATAGGCATTGTCCGAGAGAATGATCCACTGTCAATAGGCATTGTCCGAGAGAATGATCCACTGTCAATAGGCATTGGCCGAGAGAATGATCTACTCTCAATAGGCATTGGCAGAGAAAATGATCCACTCTCGATAGGCATTGGCCGAGAGAATGATCTACTCTCAATAGGCATTGGCAGAGAAAATGATCCACTCTCAATAGGCATTGGCTGACAGGAAAATATGAAGGGGTAATAAAGAGACATTCAGTATATAAAGAAAACAGCTAATGATAGACCTGAGAGTTAACTTAACTCACAAATAGGTGTCGTCCTGAAGCAAGTTGCTGCAGCCAGGCTGTCATTTTACAAGACACAGCGGGAAAAAACATCTAAAAGGGCCCGATATTTGCATGAAACCAGATGAAGTGAAGCAAGAGGTGCTGAAGTGAGAAGGAAAACGAGACGTCAGCAGAAGTGAAAATGTAATCTCTCAGCAGACTGAGGCTGTCCCCCAAACGACACCTTATTCCCTTTAAAAGTCCACTTCATATCCATGTCCACATTTCAATGTAAGGTGTTGTATTCGGCCCATTTTTTTTGCTGATAGCGTATTGAGAGGGTGTCAGGTAAGAGGACAAGAGGAAACCCTCTCAATACGCTATCAGCAAATAAAATGGGTCGAATACAACACCTTACATTGAAATGCTAGGAAAAGACTATTGAGCATTCCCTAGCGATGCTCCTCTTCCCCTAGCCTGTCAGTCAGACTAGCAGCAGCAGTCACTTCCTGCTCTGGGGAGAACAACACCGCTCCTAGGCCGTCATTGAAAATAAGAATGTGTTCTTAACAGCCTTCCATAGTTAAATAAAGATTAAATAAAGGTGTAAAAATAATAATAATAATATTTTTAAAAATCTGCCAAATCGGTATCCAAAAATACAGATTTCCGATTGTTATGAAAACTTGAAATCCGCTCTAATTAATCGGCCATTCCGATTAATCAGTCGACCTCTAGTATATAGTATGCTTACTTAGTTTATCATGCATTTCATATTTCTTAATTCTCGTGTGCTTTTTTCTAGTAATACATTGTTATTGATTATTGCATTGTTGGGTTTTGAGTTTGCAAGAAAGGCATTTCTGTACTTGTGCATGTGACATTAATAAAGTTGAACCAATGCTCTCCTCTATTCCTGACGTATTGAGAAGATGGCAAGGAGAGGGAGGACTTGAGGAATCGAGGATAATACCTTTGAGATTCACCCTGGCTGACTGACAGACCGCGAGGGAAGTCTCCCGCTCACTTCCTCTCTCTTTGAATCTCTCCTAACCACAGTCATGAGCAGTCAGCTGCCAGCCTGGATCGGTTTGGTCTCTCTTGTCAAATCTATTGCGGTCATTGACAATTCCACAGGGAGTTGGCAAGAGAGACAAAACTGTTGTACGTACACACTCACAGAGCAGAGGTGAATAATTGTTTGTGATGAAATAGTTGCAAGACCAAGGAGGTCAGGAGTCCCCGGGCAACACCAAACAAACATTTAGATAAAGTTGTATGTATGTGAGCTGCGGTGTACACATTAAGGAGGTAATCCTTCTGAATATAAAGCAAATGTTTTATGTACTATAAAATGTCCCTTGGCCTGATATCCAGTTCCCTTTTTAACCCAACAGTAATCCTGCCATCAAAAAATGAGCCCACTGCCTAGCAGCAGCAGTCACTTCCTGCTCTGGGGAGAACAACAACAACTATATGTTTACTCAGACACCAACCCAGCAGATGATACTAATAACATAGTCGGTATTAGGTAATACAGGGTACTACTCGGGTAATACAGGGTACTACTAGGCCCATTTTCATTAACGAAAGGTTAAGGAAACCTCTGAATATATGATCCTTGAAGGATTACCCTGTCCTGTTGTTGCCTAGCAGCAGAAGTATTACAGGAGCCTGTATTGGTGCAAAACAATCTAGGCTAACATGACAATGGAGTCGGCAAAAACACTAACAGATGTGGGACCAGGCAAGCACTTCACTAAAAGTGGATTCAAACGAGAAAACATAGATGTCAGAAGTTTTAAAATTGGCAAGAGGTTAATAACTTGCAGTTAATGTCCTTCATACAGAAACACACACCATATCTTGTTTCCTCAACTAAGGAACACGTAAAGACAGACAGACCCTATCCCCTTTCTTCAACATCTAAGGAGCAAGTCCAGACAGTAAACCAATGAGCTATGTATCCTGGTTAGAATAATTAGTCCTATTCTGGGCCGATGAGTCATCATAACATCATCATGGCATCACTCTGAGGAGGTTTAACAACAGATGTAATTAGCTACTTCAGTTGCGGCAGTTCCACTAAAGAACTGCCAACTTTGGGTTGAAAATGCATCCGTTGCCCAACCCGCTGGATAAAGTATTAAATAACATAACAGAAAGTACACGAAACCAATAACCGATACGACCACACGGAGTACTTTGCAACTCTCTTTGTGGCTATCAATTTGCATAATATTTCCATAGCTTTAATACGTTTAAATGTAATGTTGCTATTCGGATAAGCTATAAAAGTGCCTGGCTACATTTAAATCGTGCACGTACTCTAGCCAACTTTGTAGCTGGGACATCGCAGCATTTCACATGGCAACATTTTCTCAAATGTTGAGTCTAGTTAATGTTATTCGACTGTGCGAGGACAGACTGGTTCAGGCACGAAGGGTTCGCTCTCGCTGGCACAGTTGGAGAATCGAGAGGGCCTTATGGCCGGGCATCGGTCTATTCTGAATACACTAACTGGGAAAGCTAACTTTAGCGTCTATCTCTACAGGCCTTATAGAAATTAATGGCTACATTGGTTAGCTCTACGTAGACATAATAGGACAAAAAAACGTGATTTACCAAACTGATCCGTAGGCCCCGGAACCGACTGGAGACAGGGTCTGGTAGCGTTCTGGTACCTCCCAAATCGTCTTGGTCACCTCCTGCCGATAAAACGTAGGTCGTTCTTTCTGCGACATTCCTGCAGAACAACCCTCAAACTGCAAGTTGTGACTTCTCCTTTTTCTTGGTCAAAGCTGGCAGCAGCTAGACTCGTGCAACTAAAGTAAGTTCGCTAACTAGTTTAAGAAAATGCTGTAACCTCTAGCTAGCTAGTTCGTTGTGAGCGAGGTGCAAAATTCTTGAAATTCTGCATGTTTTAGGACGGAAAGAGTTTGTTGAGAAAGATTTTCTAACTACTCCATTTGCACTTAAGCTCCCGGGATTTCACAATGTCATTTACCCAGCGCGCCCGTTTTCCTCTGCTGCAACAACAAAATGTCGCGAGATAAACTCCAAACCTCGAGCAACTCAAAGGACAAACCAGATATGCCAGATATTTTTTCACAGAACCATTTTAATAAATGTATTTAAAAGCTTAGACAAACAGTGATTTTAATGTAAATAAAAATGATTTCAAGAGTCAATAAAAGCACGTATCAAACATTTAGTAAATGGCCCCATTTCCAAATTAAATAAAACTATACCTCAGTATGAGTAGAAATAAGAACAAAGTCATGTTTTTCACAAAATATTTTGGGAAACAGGCATCAGTTGGAAATGTTTTTATATAAGGCAGACCCATAATGGCTGATAATAATGAAAAAAACGGAAAAAACACGTTATTAATTAATTACACCAAAAACACAGGTTCACATGTTTCGTGAAAATATACCGAAAATATTGTGGGAAATCACCCATTGAGATTTTTACATGGCTGCAAACTATATTACTATTGGGAGAGCATCAAATCGGTCCATCTTCGCTTCTAAACACCAACACAATTTGGTGAAAAAAGCATTCTCCCAATGCCTGGAAACATGAATTTGTTTTGATATGATCAAATACATAAAAACTTGAGGTAAAAAACATATTCCCATTATCTCTAACAGAGGTGTAAAGTAACTAAGTAAAACTACTTTGAGGTTTTACTGGATATCTGTACTTTACTATTTATATATTTTTTAACTTTTACTTTACTACATTGGTCCTGTGTGGCTCAGTTGGTAGAGCATGGTGCTTGCAACTTTGGGATTGTAGGTTCGATTCCCAAGGGGGATCAGTATGAAAATGTATGCACTCACTACTGTCACTCTGGATAAGAGTGTCTGCTAAATGACTAAAATTTATAATTACAACATTTTGAGCAGGAGCTGTCCTCCCACCCATACAGGAGAGAGTCCCTGCCCATCTTCTGAAAGCACCTGAAACCCTGCCTCTTTAAATAATTCCCCTTGAATCCCCCCACAAAAAAAAAAGAAATCCTGAACCAACACTTGCACTTGACTTCCCGTTCTAGCTCAGATATTGCTGACAGCTGCTTGATGAAAAGTGTACTAACTATGCCTGTGATGTGTGGTTGTCCCACCTAACTATCTTAAGATGACTGCACTAACTGCAAGTCGCTCTGGATAAAAGTGTCTGCTAAATTACTAAAATGTCAATGTAAAATGTACATTCCTAAAGAAAATCTGTACTTTTTAATCCCAACATTTTCCCTGACACCCAAAAGTACTTGTTACGTTTTGAATGCTCAGGCAGGACAGTGTGTTGTCATCCCTACTGCCTCTGATCTGGTGCACTAACTAAACACAAATACTGCATTTGTGATGTCTGAGTGTTGTTGGAATATGCCCCTGGCTGTACATAAAAAATAAATAAAAAATCATGCCATCTGATTTGTGTAATATAAGGATTTTGATGTATAGTATTTACTTTTACTTAAGTATGACAATTGAGAACTTTTCCCACAACTGTACTTAAATATATATATTCTACTGTATTATTGATTGTATGTTTGTTTATTCCATGTGTAACTCTGTGTTGTTGTATGTGTCAAACTGCTTTGCTTTATCTTGGCCAGGTTGCAGTTGCAAATGAGAACTTGTTCTCAACTTGCCTACCTGGTTAAATAAAGGTGAAATAAAATAAAAATATTTATAACCAGATACTTTTATACACGTAGTATATTACTGGGTGACATTCACGTTTACTTGAGTCCTTTTCTATTAAATTAGCTTTACTTTTAATCAAGTATGACAATACATTTTACACCACTAATCTCTAACATAGTTCTTGCAACAACCCAGAGATGTTGAGAGTTTAAACAGAAAGTGTTTCTGAACAAAATGTTTACTCTCTTCACCTCTCTGTAAACTTATAAAGACATCCATCATGTTCCGGCCATTCCATTGTTTGGTTTAGAATATATGCTTCTTGTCTGGTGCAAAGCAGTGAAGGGAGCAATATTCATACTGTTCACCAGGTGCAACATTACAGAATGTTCCCATAGATTTGTATTGTGTAGAACAAATATGACTTGTCTGTCAGGTAGAATAGAGTCCAGGAATCGTGTCAACACTATTTAATAAATTTCTATATGCAACGTTCTTAAAATTTCAACACACTGAATAATAAATACATCCCATATGTGTTCCTCCATCCAGAGGTTGAAGGAGGTTCCAGGTGCTCTTCTAGTTAGAGAAGGGATTCCCAAACTGGGGTCTACCAGAGGAGTTTCGGGGCTGCGACATTAACAAGTTTGGGAATCCCTTCTCTAACTAATTTCCATCTCTAAACCTGATGATGACTTCATGGCTTGGTTTTTGCTCTGACATGCATTATCAACTGTGGGACCTTATATAGACAGGTGTGTGCCTTTCCAAATATTGGTACTTTGCTCTTTTTCAGGTTGAGAGTTAACATGCTGTAGTAGTCTCACACTACCAGACGTCACACAGCAGAACTTATTCAGGTTGGGAGAGAACAGCTGGGGTCGATAAAGAGAGGCTATATAGTATTAAGTTAGGATAGTACTGGTTTATAAAGACAGGTTATATTGAATTAAGTTAGGATAGTACTGGTTTATAAAGACAGGTTATATTGAATTAAGTTAGGATAGTACTGGTAGATAAATAGAGGTCATATAGTATTAAGTTGGGATAGTAATGGTAGATAAAGACAGGTTATATAGTATTAAGTTGGGATAGTACTGGTACTCAGAACAACAATAACCACCACTAGTACATCTGGTTATATCTCTGCCTTTAAGTTTCAAAACTACTGTAACGCATCTTTAACACTAAAATATGTATTTTATTTGGAATACAGATTGATGATGATGATGATACATCATTCTATACAAAAGTATGTGCACACCCCTTCAAATGAGTGGATTTGTCTATTTCAGCCACACCAATTACTGACAGGTGTATACAATCGGGCACACAGCCATTTAATCTCAATAGACAAACATTGGCAGTAGAATGGCTTTACTGAAGAGCTCAGAGACTTTCAACGCGGCACCGTCATAGAATGCCACCGTTCCAACAAGTCAGTTTCTGCCCTCCTAGAGCTGTCCTGGTCAACTGTAAGTGCTGTTACTGTGAAGTGGAAATGTCTAGGAGCAACAACGGCTCAGCCGCGACGTGGTAGGCCACACAAGCTCACAGAATGGGACCGCCGAGTGCTGATGCACGTAGCGTGTAGAAATTGTCTGTCCTCGTTTGCAACACTCACTATGGATGCATCAATTTGGACAAAAAAGAGCCAAAGAAGGTGAAGAAAACTGTGTGAAGTATCATCGTTGTTGAGCAGTAGGTAGACTACAAAAAACAGCTTGCAGGTCCGCTCCACGCTGGAGATGATACTCATTTGGGGTGGAGAGTTGAACTTATTCCACGACTGCTGATACAGTATCTAGCCTGCCTATGAGGCACAGGCTTCTCTCTAGGGCCCCGAAAATAACTAAATAAATATAGGGTTTTAATTTAATTAAATGAATGGACAGCAACATTTTGTCTATTTTACTAAAAGAGTATTATTTTTTGCATTAGAGAATGCTGTTTTAGCAGGCATTGCTGCACTTGACAGGTGCCCGATCTCATCAGCTGTAAGAATGAAATGAGACCGTGTGCATTTTTATAAGGCCCAATTTGTTGATGAACAGAGATTCAACAACACAATTTCAGATTATAAATTTAACGGTCACATGTACAGTGCCTTCGGAAAGTATTCAGACCCCTTGACTTTTACCCCATTTTGTTACGTTACAGCCTTATTCTAAAATGTATTAAATGAAGAAAAAAATCCTCAGCAATCTACACACAATACCACAATGACAAAGCGAAAACTCAGGACCTCCGATGGGGCGAAGGTTCACCTTCCAACAGGACAACGATCCTAAGCACACAGCCAAGACAACGCAGGAGTGGTTTCGGGACAAGTCTCTGAATGTCTTTGAGTGGCCCAGCCAGAGCCCGGACTTGAACCCGATCGAACATCTCTGGAGACCTGAAAATAGATGTGCAGCAATGCTTCCCATCCAACCTGACATAGCTTGAGAGGATCTGCAGAGAAGAATGGCAGAAACTCCCCAAATACAGGTGTGCCAAGCTTGTAGCGTCATGCCCAAGAAGACTCGATGCTGTAATCGCTGCCAAAGGTGCTTCAACAAAGTACTGAGTAAAGGGTCTGATTACTTATGTAAATTTGATATTTCCATTTTTTTAAATAAATTAGCAAAAGATTTCTCAACCTGTTTTTGCTTTGTCATTATGGGCTATTGTGTGTAGATTGATGAGGGGGGAAATGTACATTAATGTAAATTGTCCGGTGGCAATTTTTATGAATTGTTCAGCAGTCTAATGGCTTGGGGGTAGAAGCTGTTGAGCCTTTTGGTCCTAGACTTGGCGCTCTGGTACCGCTTGCCGTGCGTTAGCAGAGAAAACAGTCAGGTGACTGGAGTCTCTGACAATTTTATGGGCATTCCTCTGACACCGCCTATTATATAGGTCCTGGATGGCAGGGAGCTTGGCCCCAGTGATGTACTGGGCCGCTCGCACTACCCTCTGTAGCGCCTTACGGTCAGATGCCGAGCAGTTTCCATATCAGGCGGTGATGCAACCGGTCAGGATGCTCTCGATGGTGCAGCTGTAGAACCTTTTGAGGATCTGGGGGCCCATGCCAAATCTTTTCAGTCTCCTGAGGGGGAAAAGGTTTTGTTGTGCCCTCTTCACGACTGTCTTGGTATGTTTGGTATGCATGGCCCGTAGCATGTGATGGCATTACAAGCCTACAGTGTGGCTACCAAGAGCCTCCTCCAGCAGCTATGAGTTTCCCTCAGTCCCGGCGCTCACTCCACCTGTCAGGAGGCTACTCCTCCACCAGTGGTCCAGCTAAGAGACATACCTATCTGTCAGCTTCTAGACACTCCCAGTGTGGAGTACCAGCCCACTGACGGTGCCAGGGTATGTCTACCCGTCACTGCCATTGATTCTCAGTTTTCCCTCAGCATGGGTATCCAGCCTGTTCCTAACCAGGTGTTTCAGTCTGCTGCCACAAAGGACCTATCAGTCAACAGTAGCCTGCAGCCAGCTGCTGTTCCAGAGTTGCCACCCGCTCCTGCTACAGAGCCGAAGTTAATCAACGAGGTGGACTCTTCAGCTGCTCCGGCTACAGAGAATCAGCCAGTAGTAGCCACCGTGGTGCTCCAGGCAAACATGGTGCTACAGCCCTCTCCAGCCACAGGTGCTCTGCCTACCCCTTTCCTGGAGCCCAGACCAGCTACCACAGATGGGGCCCAGTCTGCCCCTTCCCCAGGGTTACTGCTGATCCCTACAAAGCTAACCCATTCTTCCCTCAAGTTCCTGTATGCCACTGAATATGGGGCCGAGCCTACCTTGTGCACCAGTCTTCTGTCTGTTCCTGCTATAGGAGCTCAGCCTACCCCTGTCAAGTCAGACTCCCTGTCTGCCAGGCATGAGAAGCAGCCTTCTCCACCTACAAGAGCCCAGTCTGCTTCCGTCATCGTAGACCCGCTGCCTCCTACCCGGGCAGCCCAGCTGGACCTGAAGGTACAACCTGGCCCAGTCTTCAGGTCACCAGCTCCTGTAACAGAGAGCCATCGTGTTGCAGCCACTAGCCCACAGACCGTCGTTGATGCAGCTCATCAGCCAGCATCTCCCTGGTTGCCACCAGCTGCAGCCCAGGGATCCTCAGCCGCTGTCACAGTATCTCTGCCATCACCTGCAGCCCATGGATCCTCAGCCCGTCCCAGTATCTCTGCCACCAGCTGCAGCCCAGGGATCTTCAGACCCTGTCCCAGTATCTCTGCCACCAGCTGCAGCCCAGGGGCCACCACTTGGCTTTACACTAGGAGTCATCCCTGTTCCATTTAGGGGGGCCAACGACAAGCCCCCACCTGCTCCTGATGAGGAGCCAAGTTCATCTCCAGCCACGGGTCCTCCACTTAGCCCTGGGTTCCAGACACCGGCTGCCCATGCATTGCGGTTCCCAGCACAGAGACCAGCCCAGCTCCTTTGGGGAGCCCCCACCTGGTCTTGAGTGGGAGCCCACCATGGCTTCCTCCACGGGGGCCGCTTCATCCTCCGCCCTGAGGTCCCATCCTCGCCAGCAAGGTCCTCTTTGACTCTGTGGGGTAGCCTCCGCTTGGTCCTCATCGGAGACCTTCAGCGACGCCTCCTGAGGCCAGAGCTCGACCCTGACTTCTGGGCCCTTCAGTCCTCTGCCCTACAACCTCTGCTAGTCCCTGCCTGTGAGGTCCACCCTGGCTCCGTCGGGGAGCCCCAACCTGCCAGTTGTGAAGAACCCTCTGCAGTTCTAGCCCAGGGTCTACAGTCACACCCTGCCTGGGGAGCTATGCTGTCTTCTCTGGAGAACACGTCTGTTCCAGCTGTGAGACCTCAGCTCAGCCCGATTATCAGCTCAGATCTGGCTGCTGACCCTTTTGGCTAAATGCTAATCACGGATGTTGTGTATCACATTCGGACAATCAGGTTGAAACTGAATGCAACACACAGCATCTGGTATTAGCCAATAGCATGGTGTTGGTAATGTTTTTTTTTAATAAGGAAGGTATGCACATTTCCCCCGTTCCCCCGCCTTTTCGCCATTAAATAAAGTTAAGGAGGAAATCGAAGCCTATGCAGCCTGAACGGATGGTGCATTTGGACGGTAAGGTGAAACTACTCAATATTGCCATCTACCAGCTTTTGGGCTACCATTGTGAGTTAGTAAACATTCTAGAGCGCGACCAACACAAGGGGACACAATTTGGCGGCAAAAACATTTATCTTCGGGCCTCCCGGGTGGCGCAGTGGTCTAGGGCACTGCATCGCAGATCTAGCTGCGCCACCAGAGTCTCTGGGTTCGCGCCCAGGCTCTGTCGCAGCCGGCCGCGACCGGGAGGTCCGTGGGGCGACGCACAATTGGCCTAGCGTCGTCCGGGTTAGGGAGGGTTTGGCCGGTAGGGATATCCTTGTCTCATCGCGCTCCAGCGACTCCTGTGGCGGTCCGGGCGCAGTGCGTGCTAACCAAGGGGGCCAGGTGCACGGTGTTTCCTCCGACACATTGGTGCGGCTGGCTTCCGGGTTGGAGGCGCGCTGTGTTAAGAAGCAGTGCGGCTTGGTTGGGTTGTGCTTCGGAGGACGCATGGCTTTCGACCTTCGTCTCTCCCGAGCCCGTACGGGAGTTGTAGCGATGAGACAAGATAGTAATTACTAGCGATTGGATACCATGAAAATTGGGGAGAAAAGGGGGTAAATTATTTAAAAAATATATATACACTGCTCAAAAAAATAAAGGGAACACTTAAACAACACAATGTAACTCCAAGTCAATCACACTTCTGTGAAATCAAACTGTCCACTTAGGAAGCAACACTGATTGACAATACATTTCACATGCTGTTGTGCAAATGGAATAGACAAAAGGTGGAAATTATAGGCAATTAGCAAGACACCCTCAATAAAGGAGTGGTTCTGCAGGTGGTGACCACAGACCACTTCTCAGTTCCTATGCTTCCTGGCTGATGTTTTGGTCACTTTTGAATGCTGGCGGTGCTTTCACACTAGTGGTAGCATGAGACGGAGTCTACAACCCACACAAGTGGCTCAGGTAGTGCAGCTCATCCAGGATGGCACATCAATGCGAGCTGTGGCAAGAAGGTTTGCTGTGTCTGTCAGCGTAGTGTCCAGAGCATGGAGGCGCTACCAGGAGACAGGCCAGTACATCAGGAGACGTGGAGGAGGCCGTAGGAGGGCAACAACCCAGCAGCAGGACCGCTACCTCCGCCTTTGTGCAAGGAGGAGCACTGCCAGAGCCCTGCAAAATGACCTCCAGCAGGCCACAAATGTGCATGTGTCTGCATATGGTCTCACAAGGGGTCTGAGGATCTCATCACGGTACCTAATGGCCGTCAGGCTACCTCTGGTGAGCACATGTCGGGCTGTGCATTCCCACAAAGAAATGCCACCCCACATCATGACTGACCCACCGCCAAACCGGTCATGCTGGAGGATGTTGCAGGCAGCAGAACGTTCTCCACGGCGTCTCCAGACTCTGTCACGTCTGTCACATGTGCTCATGTGCTCAGTGTGAACCTGCTTTCATCTGTGAAGAGCACAGGGCGCCAGTGGCGAATTTGCCAATCTTGGTGTTCTCTGGCAAATGCCAAACGTCCTGCACGGTGTTGGGCTGTAAGCACAACCCCCACCTGTGGACGTCGGGCCCTCATACCACCCTCATGGAGTCTGTTTCTGACCGTTTGAGCAGACACATGCACATTTGTGGCCTGCTGGAGGTTATTTTGCAGGGCTCTGGCAGTGCTCCTCCATGCACAAAGGCGGAGGTAGCGGTCCTGCTGCTGGGTTGTTGCCCTCCTACGGCCTCCTCCACGTCTCCTGATGTACTGGCCTGTCTCCTGGTAGCGCCTCCATGCTCTGGACACTACGCTGACAGACACAGCAAACCTTTTTGCCACAGCTCGCATTGATGTTATCCTGGATGAGCTGCACTACCTGAGCCACTTGTGTGGGTTGTAGACTCCGTCTCATGCTACCACTAGAGTGAAAGCACCGCCAGCATTCAAAAGTGACCAAAACATCAGCCAGGAAGCATAGGAACTGAGAAGTGGTCTGTGGTCACCACCTGCAGAACCACTCCTTTATTGGGGGTGTCTTGCTAATTGCCTATAATTTCCACCTTTTGTCTATTCCATTTGCACAACAGCATGTGACATTTATTGTCAATCAGTGTTGCTTCCTAAATGGACAGTTTGATTTCACAGAAGTGTGATTGACTTGGAGTTACATTGTGTTGTTTAAGTGTTCCCTTTATTTTTTTGAGCAGTGTATATAAAAATTTAAAAAAAGAACATTTATCTTCATCCACAACATAGTAACATTTGTAGCTGTTATAACGCCACGAACGAGAGATCTCTTTCCTTTTCCTAAACATGAGAACGACAGCAAAAGCGCTGATGATATTTGAGTAATATGTTGGCTCAAATATTTAAAAACCTTATGAAGTAGATCTAACGTGAAATGATTTCTGTTCTTTTATCACTTAGCCTATGCATTCTTCTTTCCAACTGAACAGAAAGAGCCGTTTGATAAACCAACTCACCTAATTAAAAATGGCAAACCGTGGAGTCATCTGATTGACATTGCTACTCTGGTCATTATCAGAAGGAATGTCCTGTACCATTACCGGCAGGTAGGCTAATATTCAAGCTCTACAAGGCCTATTATCAACTTGACACAAAGGGCAACATGGGAGGGAAAAGTAGGCCTACTAGCTAAATGCAGCTAGCACAATATAAACTTTGACTTGATTGATTCATACGCACATTTTACAGAAACTGAAAACATGCATAATTTACATCATAAAATGACATAAATTAACGATCATCTATACCATCCATGGCACCTAAAGACAACCTACACTTCCATCTGAAATCAACATATGAACACCACCAAGACTTCCTCAGTAGTAAGAACTTTATGCCAGAGGGAGACTGCTACTGACAACCATGGGTGACAAAACCAGGAGGCTAGGGGTCAAAAGTCACGAAACATGGGCATAAAACTGGAGGAAACACTCTCAACTGTGGTGCTGCTGTTGTCTAGATCTGGGTTTCCCAAACTCGGTCCTGATGACTTGTTCAATAAATAATAACTAATGGGGTGTATTAGCAAATACTTTGATGGGCAGACAAGGGGAGGATGAGCATAATCAAGTAGTCTGAAAGGAATATCTATGGTCATCTACTTTGTGACTGGTATATGAACAGCTTTTTGACCGTGTCCATAACTACTGGGACAATTAACAAACAGTCATAGTTCCGATCTAATGGTAAGGGTCCTAGTTCTGACATAATGGTAAGGGTCCTAGTTCTGACCTAATGGTAAGGGTCCTAGTTCTGACCTAATGGTAAGGGTCCTAGTTCTGACCTAATGGTAAGGGTCCTAGTTCTGACCTAATGGTAAAGGTCCTAGTTCAGACATAATGGTAAGGGTCCTAGGTCTGACAAAATGGTAAGGGTCCTAGGTCTGACATAATGGTAAGGGTCGTAGTTCTGACATAATGGTAAGGGTCGTAGTTCTGACATAATGGTAAGGGTCCTAGTTCAGACATAATGGTAAGGGTCCTAGGTCTGACATAATGGTAAGGGTTGTAGTTCTGACATAATGGTAAGGGTCCTAGTTCTGACATAATGGTAAGGGTCGTAGTTCTGACATAAGGGTCCTAGTTCTGACCTAATGGTAAGGGTTGTAGTTCTGACATAATGGTAAGGGTCCTAGGTCTGACATAATGGTAAGGGTCCTAGTTCTGACATAAGGGTCCTAGTTCTGACATAAGGGTCCTAGTTCAGACATAATGGTAAGGGTCCTAGTTCTGACATAATGGTAAGGGTCGTAGTTCTGACCTAATGGTAAGGGTCCTAGTTCAGACATAATGGTAAGGGTCCTAGGTCTGACATAAGGGTCCTAGTTCTGACCTAATGGTAAGGGTCGTAGTTCTGACATAATGGTAAGGGTCCTAGGTCTGACATAATGGTAAGGGTCCTAGTTCTGACATAAGGGTACTAGTTCTGACATAAGGGTCCTAGTTCAGACATAATGGTAAGGGTCCTAGTTCTGACATAATGGTAAAGGTCGTAGTTCTGACATAAGGGTAAGGGTCCTAGTTCTGACCTAATGGTAAGGGTCCTAGTTCTGACCTAATGGTAAGGGTCCTAGTTCTGACCTAATGGTAAGGGTCGTAGTTCTGACCTAATGGTAAGGGTCCTAGTTCTGACATAAGGGCCGTAGTTCTGACCTAATGGTAAGGGTCCTAATTCAGACAAAATGGTAAGGGTCATAGTTCTGACCTAATGGTAAGGGTCCTAGTTCAGACAAAATGGTAAGGGTCGTAGTTCTGACCTAATGGTAAGGGTCCTAGTTCAGACAAAATGGTAAGGGTCGTAGTTCTGACCTAATGCTAAGGGTCTAGTTCAGACATAATGGTAAGGGTCCTAGTGTAACCGATGTGAAGCAATACTATTACACTAGTTCTGACCTATTGGTAAGGGTCCTAGTTCTGACCTAATGGTAAGAGCTCTGGGCTTGGCCAAGTATGAGGGACACCAGTTATCAAAGAAAAAGGCAGTTGGTAGTAATTCCAATCCACAGGACTACTGGCCTAGGCAGGGCATGTTCCCAAACAATGTCTGATAAGATCCCATCTTTCTTTTGTCTCCACAGAAATTCCTCACAATACCTCTACCAAAAGGAGATAGTCCTGGAAGCACTATTGTGGATTCTACTCCATTTAATAATACCAACATACTCAGTGGAAATCCCACTCAACGTCCAGTAAACTAACCCCTACACAAGATCATTACTATTACTGTATTCAAGTCTACAGAAACATCTTTAAATAAAATCCCTATTTTGACAGCACATCTTTTAAGTTGCTTTCACGACATTACTAAACAAGTATGTGAAAAGAAAACTAGCTATGTGAAGGCCAAATTACAGAGCAGGAACTGCTTGATGCAATTAAAGCCTTTAAGTCTGGGAAATATCCAGGGCTGGTTGGCATACCAGTGGAGGTATACCAAACCTTTTTGTTGATATACTCAGAGGACCGTTATTAGCATATTTTAACCACTCCTATATAAATGGTAGATTAACAGACACTCAGCAAGAAGGTCTGATTTCATTACTGAAACAGGACCCAGGCGGTAATTATAAAGATCCAGTCCATAAAAAAAAATGTATGCTGGCCTTCTAGGCAGATTTGCAAAGAAAAGGCCATATCTCAGACTGGCCAATAAAAATAAAATATTAAGATGGGCAAAAGAACAGACACTGGACAGAGGAACTCTGCCTAGAAGGCCAGCATCCAGGAGTCGCCTCTTCACTGTTGATGTTGAGACTGGTGTTTTGCGGGTACTATTTCATGAAGCTGCCAGTTGAGGACTTGTGAGGCGTCTTTCTCAAACTAGACACTAATGTACTTGTCCTCTTGCTCGGTTGTGCACCGGGCCTCCCACTCTTTCTATTCTGGTTAGGGCCAGTTTGCACTGTTCTGTGAAGGGAGTAGTACACAGCGTTGTATGAGATTTTCAGTTTCTTGGCAATATCTTGTATGGAATAGCCTTCATTTCTCAGAACAAGAATAGCCGGATGAGTTTCAGAAGAAAATACTTTGTTGCTGGCCATTTTGAGGCTGTAATCGAACCCACAAATGCTGATGCTCCAGATACTCAACTAGTCTAAAGGACAGTTTTATTGCTTCTTTAATCAGAACAACGGTTTTCAGCTGTGTTAACATAATTGCAAAAAGGTTTTCTAATGATCAATTAGCCTTTTAAAATAATAAACTTGGATTAGCTAACACAATGTGCCATTGGAACACAGGAGTGAAGGTTGCTGATAATGGGCCTCTGTAGGCCTATGTAGATATTCCATTTAAAAAATCAGCCCTTTCCAGCTACAATAGTCATTTACAACAAAAACAATGTCTACACTGTGTTTCTGATCAATTTGATGTTATTTTAATGGACAAAAAATGTGCTTTTCTTCCAAAAACAAGGAAATGTCTAAGTGACCCCAAACTTTTGAACGGTACTGCATATATGGGGATACAACCTTCCCAGCTCTGCAGATTTTGCTGCGAAGTGACAGTGTCATTAGACAATTTATTTTGGTACTGTCCATATGTAACTTGTTTTTGGTCACTGGTCCAGGAATGGCTGAAGAATTGAAACATTTACCTGGAGCTAACACTGCAGATAGCAATACTGGGTGATCTGAAAAGTCATAGTCAATCGATCAATAATATAATACTTTTAGGGAAAAAAAATAACTTTTGTGAAACAGCAGTTAAAAATATACGTCAGATAGAAATCAAACTAGACGGACATCAGAAATAGATGGGAGAGGTTGAGGAAGGACAGGACTAAAAACAAACAGAATATAACTATTGTAAAATAGATTGTGTCTGTAAAATGTATATAGTGTGTATAAACTGGAAGTAAAAGCCTAAGTGTTGTTGTTCATTAGTTTACTCCAATTAGGGGAGGTATCGTTAGCAGAAAATGATAAAGGAAATGTATATACACACAACAAAAATACATGGGAGAATGAAAATTATGCAGACAATTAAGCTACATTGACGGAAGCCACTAGCCACCCCCAAGAAAAACGAACCATGTCAAATGACATGTTAGACTGGATGCACATTGACCAGAAAGTGTTTAACTAGCATGGTTTCTTTTTAAGTGACCAGCAGCAGGTCCACAAACCGAATATCTATGAAACTACAAATGTGCCCACTTCTCTCCAAAACTACTTTACTTCCATTGTCATTGGCTCATTACCTGGCTGTTTGTTAGCTTTGCTGTTCGCATGGGCCACAAGGAGTTACCTCGTTAGCTTAGTAGCTAGCCAGCCAAATAGAGGCAGCTTCTTACACCTGGGCACAATTATCGAATTTATGGCAGATCAGAATCGCTGTTATACTCATTGGCCGGTGTGGAGAATGAGGTAAAACCACAAATCTCCTCGGCACTAGTATATCTGATCGAGTCATCACTTCTGACCACAATTTCTTGTGGAGGCCCTGAAGTTAGTGGAAGCTTCATGCTCATGGCCTCAGGGGCTCGCATGTCGGGTACTATCATTTCCGAATCGGAGCAGGGCCAAACCCCGACCAGATCAAATAAGATCACTGTGTAGTTTTTTTTGGTTGCTAGACTAAGACATAAAACATTACAGACATAAAACAATCACACTCTCTCGCATTCATTCGCTCACACAAACACACGCCACCACTCAAACAAAACAAGAATGGCTCCGTTTCCGAGTTAGTGAATTTATAGAGCGCAGGGAATCATGGGACATTTCGGGGGGGAAAGGCTGGCGTAAAATAATAGCGTGCCCTCATGTGGCCATAGATGGTAACCTGTGGTTGCCTTGTATTGAGCAGGAGGCTTACATGTGCCTTTTTATAATTAATCACACAACATTCTTAACATATAAATAACATATAAATGGTTCAACTTGATTACTTTACTTCAATATATTTTATAAACTTTATTTTCCATTTCCACCCTCTATTCTACCTTCATCCACATAATAGAAAATCACACTTAAAAAAATGAATGTGAAATGAATGGCTGTGTTATACATTGGTCCTGTGTAGCTTCCTTGGTCCAAACTCCTGAACCCCAAAAGCACTAGATTCACAGTAAAATTCCCAAAAGTCCCCTTTTGAATATACAGAAAGAGATACATCACCCAACCGGTTTTCGCCACTGACTGCACACAGAGGGGCACTCTCTCATGTTGTTGATCTCTGTGTCAGTCAGTGTCTTGACCTTTTTTCATCACCGCTCTAACTCAAATAACATCTCAGTTCAGAAAGTGTGGCATGTTGACAGAGAGAAGCCCACTTTTGGAAAGTTTGTATCCCCATCGTTCATTGGTTCCAAGCTCATAGCCAGTGTCCATGTAGCCTGGTCACAGATCTATTTGTGTTTGTACTGTCTTGAAAATTCCATTGCTGCCATTGTCAAAGAAACCTGGGACCAGGCTAATGTCCATGAGGTGCCGACTAGACAGTCCAGTCCCCTAGTTGGTCACTTTAGAAAGACATAGAACGCCATGGTCACACAGGATAGAGCCACTGTCAGGTGAAGTCTGGTCCCAATCACAGATGCTGTTGAGACAAGAACAAAGACAATCACTGGGTATATCAAGTTTTAAACATCACATTTCAAACTCATTAGAAAAGCAAGTGGGAGGTGTGTGTACAAATGCACAAGTGATGTGCATGAACTTTTATTGAAATCATGTTAAACTTTCCATTTTAAATAGCACATTAATAAGAAGACCCTTTACTATGTTTTAGGGATGCCTGATTTAATCCTGTTGACTAATTATCAATCTCTGGCATGTTAACTAGGAGGCACAGTCTTATTCCCATCTAATACCATTGTAGAACACTCCCCCAGACCCCTCTCATCTCAGCCAGCCCTTCATGCGAGACACACGTGCAGATGAACAGCAAGCCGAACACCAGTACACCATCGAACGAATACGTTGCTCGGAGATAGGCATTAGCAAACTGATGTAACAATTTCATAGATTTGTTTGTAGACCGTTTGTGTACTAACTTGCTGAAGTTGAACGAATAGTTCAAGTGTGGCGTTAATTTAGGGTTTTATTGTGCTTTTGAAGTGAATGGCTATTGACTGAGTCAGAGCCACGTCTTCACATTAGCTAGCAAAATTACCTGCTGGCGAGATGGCGAACGACACCTGAAAACTTGCTGGTGGCTAACGTTAGCTTGCTAGCTAATAAGCAACTGTACTTAAACACTTTTATAACGATACAGAAATAAGCGTCGCATTCTCAAAGCAAAGTCATGCTGCTACTCTATTTACATTTGTTTGACCGGAAAAACATGTTATGGTTAATGTATCACAGTAGAAGGGCAACGTAAACCAGTTGCAAGATCACTTCTAGTCCATATCTGGTACAATGAGGGTGCGTCTCTTAGTGAAATAAATGAGGGTCCATCTCTTAGTGAGATCGATGAGGGTGCATCACTTAGTGAAATCAATGAGGGTGCATCTCTTAGTGAAATCAATGAGGGTCCATCTCTTAGTGAGGTCAATGAAGGTGCATCTCTTTGTGAAATCAATGAGGGTGCATCTCTTAGTGAAGTCAATGAGGGTGCATCTCTTAGTGAAGTCAATGAGGGTGCATCTCTTAGTGAAATATTTTTCTTTTTAACTTACTTAATCCCTACATTTGTATTCTGCACTGAGCTAAACTGGACCAAGCTGATCTTAACAGATCTGTTTTGAAAGGAGACTATGAGAGAAACCCACGTTAGACTATTGAAATGTTAAAGACAATGGTTGATGGGAAATTTTATCACGCAATCCAGTCTCTTTACAAAGTACCAATTGCTTGTGTGTGTGTTAGTTCTTAATACATTTTTATTGAACCTTTATTTAATCTAGGCAAGCCAGTTAAGAACAAATTCTTATTTACAATGACAGCCTACCAAAAGACAAAAGGCTGCCTGTGGGGACGGGGGCTGGGATTAAAAATAAAACAAAAGTATAGGACAAAACACACATAACGACAAGAGAGACACCACAGCACTACATAAAGAGATACCTAAGACAACAACATAGCATGGCAGCAACATATGAAAACACAGCATGGTAGCAACACAACATGACAACAACAAGGTAGCAACACAACATGGCAGCAGCACAAAGCATTGTACACACAACTGGGCACAGACAACAGCACAAAGGGCAAGAAGGTAGAGACAAAAATGCATCACGCAAAGCAACCACAACTGTCAGTAAGCGTATCCATTATTGAGTCTTTGAATGAAGAGATGGAGATAAAAAGGTCCAGTTTAAGTGTTTTCTGCAGCTCGTTCCAGTAGCAAACTGAAAAGAGGAGTGACCCAGGGATGTGTGTGCTTTGGGGACCTTTAACAGAATTTGACTGGCAGAACGGGTGTTGTATGTGGAGGATGAGGGCTGCAGTAGGTATCTCAGATAGGGGGGAGTGAGGCCTAAGAGGGTTTGATAAATAAACATCAACCAGTGGGTCTTGCGACGAGTATACAGAGATGCACCCTTACCTGCCGATCTATAAATTACGTCTCCGTAATCTAGCATGGGTAGGATGGTCATCTGAATTAGGGTTAATTTGGCAGCTGGGGTGAAAGAGGAGTGATTACGATAGAGGAAACCAAGTCCTAGATTTAATGAATATCATACAGATTGGTTTTCCACACTTTTGGGTGTAAAACAAGGAGATGCCTTATCACTGACTTTGTTTGCTATGTTTATAAATTATTTGGCAAAATAAATTAAACAGTTAAATATTGGAGTAAGATGATGAAATGCTAAGTATCATTTTATATGCTGATGATGTTATTTTGATGAAAGAAACGGGACATGACCTACAGAACATGTTATGTGCAGTCAATTAGGGTAAAAGATGGAGACTCATGATCAACCAGACAAAAACACAGATAACACATTTTAGAAAACCACCGCATTTAACCATGGCAAGGTGACTTGGAATATGGTCCAATGGAAACAGTGTAGTTATTCCTTCCCTAAGGCAATCAAACAGGCTAAACATCAGTACAGAGACAAAGTGGAGTCGCAATTCAACGGCTCAGACACCAGACGTATGTGGCAGTGTCTCCAGACAATCACGGATTACAAAGGGGAAACCAGCCATGTCGCGGACACCGACGTCTTGCTCCCAGACAAGCTAAACACCTTCTTTGCCCGCTTTGAGGATAACACAGTGCCACCAACGCGGCCCGCTCCCAAGGACTGTGGGCTCTCATTCTCCGTGGCCAACGTGAGTAAGACATTTAAGCATGTTAACCCTCGCAAGGCTGCCGGTCCAGACGGCATCCCTAGCCGCGTCCTCAGAGCGTGCGCAGACCAGCTGGCTGGAGTGTTTACGGACATATTCAACCTCTCCCTATCCCAGTCTGCTGTCTCCACATGCTTCAAGATGTCCACCATTGTTCCTGTTCCCAAGACAGCAAAGGTAATTGGACTAAATGACTATCGCCCCGTAGCACTCACTTCTGTCATCAGGAAGTGCTTTGAGAGGCTAGTTAAGGATCATATCAACTCTACCTTACCTGACACCCTAGACCCACTTCAATTTGCTTACCGCCCCAATAGATCTACAGATGATGCAATCGCCATCGCACTGCACACTGCCCTAACCCAACTGAACAAGAGGAATACCTTCGTCAGAATGCTGTTCATTGACTATAGCTCAGCATTCAACACCATAGTACCCTCCAAGCTCATCATTAAGCTCGGGGCCCTGGGTCTGAACCCCGCCCCGCAACTGGGTCCTGGACTTCCTGAAGGGCCGCCTCCAGGTGGTTAAGGTAGGAAACAACACCTCCACTTCGCTGATCCTCATCACAAGGGTGCGTGCTGAGCCCCCTTCTGTACTCCCTGTTCAGCCATGACTGCGCGGCCACGCACACCTCCAACTCAATCATCACGTTTGCAGAGGACACAACAGTAGTAGGCCTGATTACCAACAATGACGGGCCCTGGCGGAGTGGTGCCAGAAAAATAACCTCTCCATCAACGTCAACAAAATGAAGGAGCTGATCGTGGACTTCAGGAAACAGCAGAGGGAGCACGCCCCTATCCACATCAACGGGACCGCAGTGGAGAAGGTGGAAAGTTTCAAGATCCTCTGCGTACACATCACTGGCGATCTGAAATGGTCCACCCACACAGACAGTGTAGTGAAGACGGCGCAACAGCCCCTCTTCAACCTCAGAAGGCTGAAGAAATTCGGCTTGGACCCTAAGACCCTCAGAAACATTTACAGATGCGCAATTGAGAGCATCCGGTCGGGGTGTATCACCGCCTGGTACGGCAACCGCATCGCACGCAACCGCAGAGCTCTCCAGAGGGTGGTACGGTCTGCTCAACACATCACTGGGAGCACCCTGCCTGCCCTCCAAGACACCTACAGCACCTGATGTCACAGGAAGGCTAAAAAGATCATCAAGGACATCAACCACCTGAGCCACGGCCTGTTCACCCCACTGTCATCCAGAAGGCGAGGTCAGTACAGGTGCATCAAAGCCGGGACAGAGAGACTGAAAAACAGCTTCTATCTCAAGGCCATCAGACTGTTAAATAGCCATCGCTAGCAGCCTACCACCCGGTTACTCAACCCTGCACCTTAGAGGCTGCCGCCCTATATACGTAGACATGGAATCACTGGCCGCTTTAATAATGGAACACTAGTCACTTTAATAATGTTTACATACTGCTTTACTCATCTCATATGTACAGTATATACTGTATTCTATTCTACTGTATTTAGTCAATGCCACTCCGACATTGCTCGTCCTAATATTTATATATTTATTAATTACATTCTTTTACTTTTAGATTTGTGTATTGTTGTGAATTGTTAGGTACTAATGCAACGTTGGAGCTAGGAACACAAGCATTTTGCTACACCTACACATGACATCTTCTAAATATATGTATGAGATTTACTAAGAGAAGTGATTTTCACTTTTTGTTTTGGTGATGATATTCTTGAGTTGACTAGCAATTATAAATAGTTGGGTATTTTTATTTATGAACTTATGACCTTTCTGTACGGAACATCTGCTCTATAGGCGACTCAGGAAGTAGAGCTCTTGGTGAAGTTAAAGGAAAAACAAAAGCACTGGAACATCTTGGTTTTGCTACGTATTCCAAACTGTGTCAGACATGCGTGTGTCCTGTTCTGGACTATTCAACAGGAGTGTGGGGTGCTAAGAGGTATCTTAATAAAAATGAACATGCCCATAACAGAGCAGCATGTTACTTTTTAGGTGTCCACAAGTTTGCACCTATTCTTGCAATAACTGGGGACATGGGTTGGGAACCCTGTGAGGTGAGACAGAATAGCTGGTAAAGATTTGCACAGGTAAGATCAGGGATATTGTCTCTGTGTATTGAAACAGGTAAGATCGGGGATATTGCCTCTGCGTATTGAAACAGGTCAGATCAGGGATATTGCCTCTATGTATTGAAACAGGTAAGATCGGGGATATTGTCTCTGCGTATTGAAACAGGTAAGATCGGGGATATTGCCTCTGCGTATTGAAACAGGTAAGATCAGGGATATTGCCTCTGCGTATTGAAACAGGTAAGGTCGGGGATATTGCCTCTGCGTATTGAAACAGGTAAGATCGGGGATATTGCCTCTGCGTATTGAAACAGGTAAGATCAGGGATATTGCCTCTATGTATTGAAACAGGTAAGATCAGGGATATTGCCTCTGCATATTGAAACAGGTAAGATCAGGGATATTGCCTCTGCATATTGAAACAGGTAAGATCAGGGATATTGTCTCTGCGTATTGAAACAGGTAAGATCGGGGATATTGTCTCTGCGTATTGAAACCGGTAAGATCAGGGATATTGTCTCTGCGTATTGAAACAGGTATTGTATTGAAATGGAAGAGGAAAAACTATTGTGACCTTGAAGAAATAGAGAATGAAACAAATTTGATCATCTATTGCCCTTTTCTACCACGCTATACGCTTGCTTTTATTCCAGAAAGCACACCAGATGAATTTAGGTGTCCATGTATCTATGCATAGTCACTTTAGTCACCTGTCACGATCGTCGTATAGAATGGACCAAGGTGCAGCGTGGTAAGCGTACATTTCTTTTTATTTATGAATGTCGCCAACAAAAAACAAGAAACAACCAAACGAACGTGAAGCTGACTAGGGCTATACAGGCCACTAACACAGACAACTACCCACAACTAAGGTGGAAAAACAGGCTGCCTAAGTATGATTCCCAATCAGAGACAACGATAGACAGCTGTCCCTGATTGAGAACCATACCAGGCCAAAACATAGAAACAGAAAACATAGAAATAAAGAAACTAGAATGCCCACCCTAGTCACACCCTGGCCTAACCAAAATAGAGAATAAAAGCCTCTCTATGGCCAGGGCGTGACAGTACCCCCCCCAAAGGTGCAGACTCCGGCCGCAAAACCTGACTCTATAGGGGAGGGTCCGGGTGGGCATCTACTTTGGTGGCAGCTCCGGTGCAGGACGCAGACCCCGCTACACCTCTGGCTCCCCACACTTTGGTGGCGTCTCTGGACTGGGGACCCTCGCTGCAGGCCCCGGACTGGGGACCCTCGCTGCAGACCCCGGACTGGGGACCCTCGCTGCAGGCCCCGGACTGGGGACCCTCGCTGCAGGCCCCGGGCTGGGGACCCTCGTTGCAAGCCCCGGACTGGGGGCCCTCGTTGCAGGCCCCGGACTGGGGATCTTCGCTGCAGGCCCCGGACTGGGGACCCTCGCTGCAGGCCCCAGACTGGGGACCCTCCCTGGCGGCTCCGGACTGGGGACTGTCGCTGGAGGCTCCGGACTGGAGGCCGTCGCTGGAGGCTCCTGACTGGAGGCCGTCGTTGGAGGCTCCGGACTGGAGACTGTCGTTGGAGGCTCTGGACTGGAGGCCGTCGCTGGAGGCTCCGGACTGGGGACCGTCGCTGGAGGCTCCGGACTGGAGACCGTCGTTGGAGGCTCCGGACCGCAGATCAATGCTGGAGGCTTCGTGCCATGGATCCTCATTGCAGGCTCCGGGCCATGGACCATCACTGGAGCCTTCGTGCCATGAATCATCACTGGAGGCTTTGTGCCATGGACCATCACTGGAGGCTTCTTGCCATGGATCATCACTGGAGGCTTCGTGCCATGGATCATCACTGGAGGCTCCGGACTGGGGACCGTCGCTGGAGGCTCCGGACTGGAGGCCGTCGCTGGAGGCTCCGGACTGGAGACCGTCGCTGGAGGCTCCGGACTGGAGACCGTCGTTGGAGGCTCCGGACCGGAGACCGTCGCTGCAGGCTCCGGACCGCAGATCAATGTTGGAGGCTTCGTGCCATGGATCCTCATTGCAGGCTCCGGGCCATGGACCATCACTGGAGCCTTCGTGCCATGAATCATCACTGGAGGCTTCGTGCCATGGACCATCACTGGAGGCTTCGTGCCATGAATCATCACTGGAGGCTCCGGGCCATGGACCATCACTGGAGCCTTCGTGCCATGAATCATCACTGGAGGCTTCGTGCCATGGACCATCACTGGAGGCTTCTTGCCATGGATCATCACTGGAGGCTTCGTGCCATGGATCATCACTGGAGGCTTCGTGCTATGGATCACCACTGGAGGCTTCTTGCCATGGGTCATCACTGGAGGCTTCGTGCCATGGATCATCACTGGAGGCTTCGTGCCATGGATCATCACTGGAGTGAGAAGAGGAGACATACAGGAGGCCTGGGGAGACATACAGGAGGCCTGGTTCTGGGAGCAGGCACAGGACTCACCAGGCTGGGGAGACATACTGGAGGCCTGGTTCTTGGAGCAGGCACCGGATACACTGGGCCGTGGAGGCGCACTGGAGGTCTCGAGCGTAGAGCCTGCACAACCCGTCCTGGCTGGATGGTTACCTTCGCCCGGCAAAGGTGGACGCACTGGGCTGTGCAGACGCACCGGAGACACAGTGCGCAGAGCCGGCGCAGGATATCCTGGGCCGTAGAGACGCACTGGCGGCCAGATACGCTGAGCCGGCACCATCCGTCCTGGCTGGATGCCCACTCTAGCCCGGCCGATGCGGGGAGCTGGAATGTAGCGCACCGGGCTGTGAACGTGCACTGGAGACACCGTACGCTCCACCACATAACACGGTGCCTGACCAGTACCACACTCCCTACGGTAAGCACGAGGAGTTTGCTCAGTGTGTCTCCACAGTCCAGAGCTTCCGGCGACAGTTCCCAGTCCAGAGCTTCCGGCGACAGTTCCCAGTCCAGAGCTTCCGGCGACAGTTCCCAGTCCAGAGCTTCCGGCGACAGTTCCCAGTCCAGAGCTTCCGGCGACTGTTCCCAGTCCAGAGCTTCCGGCGACAGTTCCCAGTCCAGAGCTTCCGGCGACGTTTCACAGTCCGGAACCTCCAACGACGGGCCACAGTCCGGAGCCTCCAGCGACGGTCCCCAGTCCGGGGCCTGCAACGAGGGTCCCCAGTCCGGGGTCGGCGACGAGGGTCCCCGCACCAGAGGCGCCACCAAAGTGGGGGGAGCCAGAGGTGGAGCGGGGTCTGCGTCCCGCACCGGAGCCGCCACCGAAGTAGATGCCCACCCGGACCCTCCCCTATAGTGTCAGGTTTGCGGCCAGAGTCCGCACCTTTGGGGGGGGGGGGTACTGTCACGCCCTGACCGTAGAGATCTTTTTATTCTCTATGTTTGGTTGGTCAGGGTGTGACTCGGGTGGGAAACTCTATGTTCTTTGTTTCTATGTTTTGGCTGGGTATGGTTCTCAATCAGGGACAGCTGTCTATTGTTGTCTCTGATTGGGAATCATACTTAGGCAGCCTTTTTTCCTTTGGTATTTGTGGGTCTTTGTTAGTGGCATTATAGCCTAAGTAAGCTTCACGGTCGTTTCTTTGTTTTGTTGGCGACATTTATCAATAGAATAAATGTATGCTCACCTTGCTGCACCTTGGTCCGGTCATTTCCACGACGACAGCGATCGTGACAGTATGTAAACTTCTGACCCACTGGGAATGTGATGAAAGAAATAAAAGCTGAAATAAATCATTCTCTCTACTATTATTCTGACATTTCACATTCTTAAAATAAAGTGGTGATCCTAACTGACCTAAGAAAGGGAATTTTTACTAGGATTAAATGTCAGGAATTGTGAAAACTGAGTTTAAATGCATTTGGCTAAAGTGTATGTAAACTTCTGACTTCAACTGTATGTATGTATGTATGTATATATATTTATATATATATATATATACACACACATATGTATATATATATATACACACTCACTACTGTTCAAAAGTTTGGTGTCACTTAGAAATGTCCTTGTTTTTGAAAGAAAAGCAAAGAAAATTGTCAATTAAAATAACATGAAATTGATCAGAAATACAGTGTAGACATTGTTAATGTTGTAAATGACTATTGTAGCTGGAAACAGCAGATTTTTTTATGAAATATCTACATAGGCGTACAGAGGCCCATTATCAGCAACCATCACTCCTGTGTTAAATTTTTATTTATTTTTTTATTTCACCTTTATTTAACCAGGTAGGCAAGTTGAGAACAAGTTCTCATTTACAACTGCGACCTGGCCAAGATAAAGCAAAGCAGTTCGACACATATAACAACACAGAGTTACACATGAAGTAAAACAAACATATGGTCAATAATACAGTAGAAAAATAAGTCTATATACAATGTGAGCAAATGAGATGAGATAAGGGAGGTAAAGGCAATAAAGAGGCCATGGTGGCGAAGTAAATACAATATACCAATTAAAACACTGGAATGGTAGATTTGACAGGAGATGAGTGTGCAAAGTAGAAATACTGGGGTGCAAAGGAGCAAAATAAATAAATAAATAAATACAGTTGGGGAAGAGGTAGTTGTTTGGGCTAATTATAGATGGGCTATGTACAGGTGCAGTGATCTATGAGTTGCTCTGAAAGCTGGTGCTTAAAGCTAGTGAGGGAGATAAGTGTTTCCAGTTTCAGAGATTTTTGTAGTTCGTTCCAGTCATTGGCAGCAGAGAACTGGAAGGAGAAGCGGCCAAAGGAGGAATTGGCTTTGGGGGTGACAAGTGAGATATACCTGCTGGAACGCATGCTACGGGTGGGTGCAGCTATGGTGACCATAAAATGGCACGTTGTACAATGGCACATTGTGTTAGCTAATCCAAGTTTATCATTTTAAAAGGCTAATTGATCATTAGAAAACACTTTTGCAATTATGTTAGCACAGCTGAAAACTGGTGGGCTGATTAAAGAAGCAATTAAACTGGCCTTCTTCAGACTAGTTGAGTATCTGGAGCATCAGCATTTGTGAGTTCGATTACAGGCTCAAAATGGCCAGAAGCAAAGTATTTTTTTCTGAAACTTGTCAGTCTATTCTTGTTCTGAGAAATGAAGGCTATTCCATCCGAGAAATTGCCAAGGAACTGAACATTTGATACAACGCTGTGTACTAATCCCTTCATAGAACAGCGCAAACTGGCTCTAACCAGAATAGAAAGAGGAGTGGGAGGCCCCCAGAATAGACAGACGGGCAAAAGAACACAGACACTGGACAGAGGAACTCTGCCAAGAAGGCCATCATCCTGGAGTCGCCTCTTCACTGTTGATCATTTACAACATTAAAAATGTCTACACTGTATTTCTGATTAATTTTATGTTATTTAATGGATGGAGAATTTGCTTTTCTTTCAAAAACCAAGGACATTTCTATGTGACCCCAAACTTTTGAACGGTAGTGTATGTATTGATTTACTTGAAAGCATACAAGCCACAGGAGGTTGGTGGCACCTTTGGACTCCAGCGGTCTAAGGCACTGCATCTCAGTGTTAGAAGCGTCACTACAGGCCCTGGTTCGATCCCGAGCTGTATCACAACTGGCCGTGATCAGGGAGTCCATAGGGCGGTGCACAGTTGGCCCACATTGTCCGGGTTAGGAGAGGGTTTGGCCGGGGTAGGCCGTCATTGTAAAATAATAATTTGTTCTTGACTGACTTGCCTGCTTAAATAAAGGTTAAATAAAAAATAAATACAATTGGGAGGACAGGCTCGTGGTAATGGCTGGAGCGGATTAAGCGGAATGGTATCAAATACATCAAACACGTGGTTTCCATGGTTTCCATGTGTTTTGGCGCCATTCTATTCACTCCGTTCCAGCCATTATTATGACCCGTCCTCCACTCAGCAGCCTCCACTGATAAAGGCCTTTGTCCTTAGACCATGTTGTCTTATTTACTTGACAGCAGTAAAGGGCTCAGCCGTCAAGGGGTAGACTCCCAAAGCTGCCAAGGGGACTGCCATCACTGCCATGTTATTTCGGTTTAATAAAAGCAGCATAGCAACTCTACTCGTTCATTTTGCATTACGTTACCTTTGTAATTTGGAGTGGTTAAAAGCAGCATTGATGTCCAAGGCAATTAGCTAATCCCACGTCCTTATCTAGGGGGGAGTGAATCCCAAATGGCACCCTAGTCTCTATGTAGTAGATTACTTTTGACCAGTGCTCTGGTTAAACATAGTGTTCTATATAAGAAATAGGGTTCCATTTGGGATGTACCCTTAATCTTGAATGGCGTAATGGGATTATCGGGGTTGTCTACTGCCACTGTGTGTCAACGACTGGTAGTTTAAATCATTCAACTGTAACAGTACAGTCTTCTCCTCAGCGACAGCACTAGTATGTTGGATTTGGGAGCTGCAAAGAAGCAGACGCCTGTCTGTGTAGAGGGGTGTGGCATTTGACAATGGACTATTGAATAAGAGAGAGAGAGAGAGAGGGGAGAGACCTTGTAGCTTGATAGAAACGGGGGACCGTAGCGACCGTGCCATGGAAGGGTCATACAACGCAAAGAAAGTGAGTCTGTTTATTATGGTCTGAACTCCTTTCTGAATTGGTGGCTCAACTGTCACGCCTGGTTTTCTGTTGGAAACCTGTCATAGGTGGTGGGTGCTGGCCATAGAGATACATTAAATTAGTGTTATATTCAATTCTATGGTGTTGACTGACAGTGACAGGTGATTCTGATCAACACATTAGAGAAACTGATCTGTGACCTTCTAGGAATGGATACCTAAGCTGACTATGCATTGATGCTATGGATGCTGTTGCTTCTTTCTGCATAGTCAAAATGTTATGGGGTTATATTGTAGAGAAACAACTCTACTGTGCCTATACTTAATCAGTAGTACAGCATTACAGACAGTTTGTGGATTGATCCAAACAATCAAAAGATTTGAGCAATCTAAAAGATTTCAGACAGACATATGTGGATTTCTTTGCAGTAGACTGGAGGTGTATGTTGGTGTTTTTTTGGCAAAGGATAAGAGATCAATCAATCAATCAAATGTATTTATAAAGCCCTTCTTACGTCAGCTGATGTCACAAAGTGCTATACAGAAACCCAGCCTAAAACCCCAAACAGCAAGCAATGCAGGTGTAGAAGTACGGTGGCTAGGAAAAACTCCTTAGAAAGGCCAGAAACTAGGAAGAAACCTAGAGAGGAACCAGGCTATGAGGGATAATCACTCAATATAATCAAGTTTATATAACATGTTTCATTTTGAGTTAGGAAAATTTTACATTGTTTAATCCAATTTTACTTTGGATTTATCTATGTTATATCACTTGTGTGTTGTCTATCCCTCTGTCATAACCAAGCAATGGGCTTTGAGTTAATTATAGCCTACAGACCATGATCAAAATCACTTCAGGTCCGACCACGGATGTTACCACTGGTGGCCACGAGGTGGCCAAGTGGGTTTTAAAATGGGTCAGGGAGGGAGGGAGGGGGCAATAGGACAGTACAGCTTATAACACTGGTTCCAGAGATAGCAGATAGTCCCTGACAGTCTTTAGAGTGACGTGTTCTAAACAGACATACATGCACAGCGTGGCACAGCACAGAGCATGCTGGGTAGTTGATAGGCTGGAGGACCAATAGCGGTCTTTTCCCAACGCCTCAGTGCCGCCGACACATTATGGGTGCAGTATAATCAGTCCAGCATGAAAAACTATCTAGAGACCTGTAGTAGACCTGCAGGGTTCATAGTGTTTGTGGCCTGGAGCAAGATGCTAGTTTTTGTCTTTGACTTTGCCTGTCTGTGAGTCAAAGGCCAGTCACAGAACAGTCACGACAACTGCAGTCTGCCATCTGTCCTCTGGTTAATATGATACTGTTCATGAGACCTGCTTCCAAAGGAGAGTGTGACTATATATCTGAGAGTCGGGTTATCTGATTTCAACTACTGGGTGTGGCTGACAGTGGAATCTGCTGTGTGTCGGGACTAGTAGGGACAGTCTTGTGATGAGTTGATTCTCTCTACCAGCTGTGGTAGCTATTTATATACTTCCAATAGTTACACTTTACAATAAAGTCCCCTTTCATAAAGGTTTTATAATTAGGCTGTTACATGGCTGTTACGTGGTTCAGTTCGAATAGTTTGGTGCTTGTTTTCACATGCATACTACGATTTCTCCTTATATTTGTTGATTTTGTCATCAGATGGTTGCCATGGCATTATTATCATGATGACATTGAAGCTCCTTAGTTGAAGCTCCTGTGATGATGATGATGATGAGCTTGAGAATGGACTGGACTGGGAAAGCTTGGTAACCTTGAGTCTAGAGCCAAACCGTTAATAAGACCTGGCGCTCTGACAGGAGCTCCCTCCGTGTGACAGCACATTGACTAAATAGAGACGGCATGCATTAGTAACACAGCAGGCAGCCTAGCCGGGGATGGCTCTTCTTCTTCACACGTTAGTAACACAGCAGGCAGCCTAGCCGGGGATGGCTCTTCTTCTTCACGCGTTAGTAACACAGCAGGCAGCCTAGCCGGGGATGGCTCTTCTTCTTCACGCGTTAGTAACACAGCAGGCAGCCTAGCCGGGGATGGCTCTTCTTCTTCACGCGTTAGTAACACAGCAGGCAGCCTAGCCGGGGATGGCTCTTCTTCACGCGTTAGTAACCTAGCAGGCAGCCTAGCCGGGGATGGCTCTTCTTCTTCACGCGTTAGTAACAGAGCAGGCAGCCTAGCCGGGGATGGCTCTTCTTCTTCACGCATTAGTAACACAGCAGGCAGCCTAGCCGGGGGATGGCTCTTCTTCACGCGTTAGTAACCTAGCAGGCAGCCTAGCCCGGGGATGGCTCTTCTTCTTCTTCACGCGTTAGTAACAGAGCAGGCAGCCTAGCCGGGGATGGCTCTTCTTCTTCACGCGTTAATAACACAGCAGGCAGCCTAGCCGGGGATGGCTATTCTTCTTCTTCACGCGTTAGTAACAGAGCAGGCAGCCTAGCCGGGGATGGCTCTTCTTCTTCACGCGTTAGTAACACAGCAGGCAGCCTAGCCGGGGATGGCTCTTCTTCTTCACGCGTTAGTAACACAGCAGGCAGCCTAGCCGGGGATGGCTCTTCTTCTTCACGCGTTAGTAACAGAGCAGGCAGCCTAGCCGGGGATGGCTATTCTTCTTCACGCGTTAGTAACACAGCAGGCAGCCTAGCCGGGGATGGCTCTTCTTCACGCGTTAGTAAAACAGCAGGCAGCCTAGCCGGGGATGGCTCTTCTTCTTCTTCACGCGTTAGTAACAGAGCAGGCAGCCTAGCCGGGGATGGCTATTCTTCTTCACACGTTAGTAACAGAGCAGGCAGCCTAGCCGGGGATGGCTCTTCCTCTTCACGCGTTAGTAACAGAGCAGGCAGCCTAGCCGGGGATGGCTCTTCTTCTTCACGCGTTAGTAACACAGCAGGCAGCCTAGCCGGGGATGGCTATTCTTCTTCACGCGTTAGTAACAGAGCAGGCAGCCTAGCCGGGGATGGCTCTTCTTCTTCACGCGTTAGTAACACAGCAGGCAGCCTAGCCGGGGATGGCTCTTATTCTTCACGCGTTAGTAACAGAGCAGGCAGCCTAGCCGGGGATGGCTCTTCTTCTTCACGCGTTAGTAACAGAGCAGGCAGCCTAGCCGGGGATGGCTCTTCTTCTTCTTCACGCGTTAGTAACAGAGCAGGCAGCCTAGCCGGGGATGGCTCTTCTTCTTCACGCGTTAGTAACACAGCAGGCAGCCTAGCCGGGGATGGCTCTTCTTCTTCACGCGTTAGTAACACAGCAGGCAGCCTAGCCGGGGATGGCTATTCTTCTTCACACGTTAGTAACACAGCAGGCAGCCTAGCCGGGGATGGCTCTTCTTCTTCAGCGTTAGTAACACAGCAGGCAGCCTAGCCGGGGATGGCTATTCTTCTTCACGCGTTAGTAACACAGCAGGCAGCCTAGCCGGGGATGGCTCTTCTTCTTCAGCGTTAGTAACACAGCAGGCAGCCTAGCCGGGGATGGCTCTTCTTCTTCACGCGTTAGTAACAGAGCAGGCAGCCTAGCCGGGGATGGCTCTTCTTCTTCAGCGTTAGTAACACAGCAGGCAGCCTAGCCGGGGATGGCTCTTCTTCTTCACGCGTTAGTAACAGAGCAGGCAGCCTAGCCGGGGATGGCTATTCTCCTTCACACGTTAGTAACACAGCAGGCAGCCTAGCCGGGGATGGCTCTTCTTCTTCACGCGTTAGTAACACAGCAGGCAGCCTAGCCGGGGATGGCTCTTCTTCTTCACGCGTTAGTAACAGAGCAGGCAGCCTAGCCGGGGATGGCTATTCTTCTTCACACGTTAGTAACACAGCAGGCAGCCTAGCCGGGGATGGCTCTTCTTCTTCACGCGTTAGTAACACAGCAGGCAGCCTAGCCGGGGATTGCTCTTCTTCTATCCCTTATTACACAACCTAGATCCCACGGGGTGAATCAACAAGCAGCTTGATTAAGACGGGGAAGACATGATTACATGATTACATAGCACATTGTTTGATTAAAATGTGCTGTGACGGAAGATGTTTTACACTATAGGAAAATATTACCCACACATCCAGTGTTTCTGAGCAAATGCTTGAGTTGGTGATGAGATAGGATGTTCAGACTCCACTCCACAAAATGCACCTATGTGGTTCATTGTCAGTGGTTCAATACTTATTTCTCCGTTAGCTCTCTGATGTTTTACACCATGCCCTTGGTACTGTGTGGTGCGGATGTGTGGTTCCCTACTGTATCATATTACTAGACTCCATGCAGTACAATGTTTGTTATACTCTGCTGGAGTTAATTTTAATGGCCGATTTCCTTTCTTTTCTCTCTCACCTTTCAGGTGCTTCCTCAGCGGCCAGGATTTCGGCACCATAGAAAAGGTACATCTATAGTAACAGCTAAGACTGATTCAATTCAGAAATGATGTGATCTCAGATTTGATGGTACAAGTTGACTTGTGGTAGCCTGAGTTGTAAGTAAGCTGGACCCTTCACTGTAAGGTCTAGGATGTTCGACGCATGTGACAAATAAAATTAGATTTGATTTGTCTGTTTTTTTGCTCTCTTGACAACTTATGGAATTATCTGACAATGACAGCATTGGAGTTGGCAAGCGCATAAACAGATCTGGAAAAACGCTCGACTTGCCAAATTCTCAGATATATATTTTACCCTTTTCTCTCCTGTAGAGAACTATGTGTGCCGCGACGTCCTGTCCCGGCAGTCTACAGAGTGTAGTGAGGTCCAGGAAGTGAGCCAGTCCCAGCTGCAGCAGCCCAGGGTGAAGCTGAACGGCTCCACGGTGGAGACACCCAGTCACCACGACCTGCACCGTGAACTGTTGGTCAGCACCAAACGGTGGGGTTGAAATAAAACACTTGCATACAACTTACAATATACACAGAAATCAACAAAAGGCTCTATTATACGTCTCCAAAGTTTTAAGAAAGATCTCATCTGCTGAAGCATAGACAAAATGAAAGGTGCAGAGATAATAGTGTCTGAGTGTAGGTCTAGTATTATTAAACTATGCTGCATTTATTCCCAGCACCACAAGGACAGACCGAGTGGTAGTGTTTGTGTGTGTGTGTGTGTGTTCATTTGAACTTTTTTTTGTGCCTCTGTACACATGCAGTACATAGTGTAACGGCATGCCAGGATTTACACTGAGTACTGTGGACGACGCTATAGACATATTGTGTGTGTGTGTGTGTGTGTGTGTGTGTGTGTGTGTGTGTGTGTGTGTGTGTGTGTGTGTGTGTGTGTGTGTGTGTGTGTGTGTGTGTGTGTGTGTGAGAGAGAGAGAGAGAGAGAGAGAGAGAGAGAGAGAGAGAGAGACTGAGCCCCCTGCATGTAATACTCTTTTCACCCAAATCATGCCAACCTGAACCGTTCTTCTGGCTTAGATATTTAGTTTCACATTGTCCTTTCCAGCAACTATGATGGATCCAGGCCAGGTCAGCTCAGCTTGGCGCAGTAGTGTAAATATGTCTGAATATGTTGTCTGTTGTGCCCACTTAGAGGTCTGTTGCCAGGAGAGAAGCCTGAGCTGAAGCGAGTCCTGGAACAGAGGAGGCTGGAGCAGCACAGAGAGCAGGAACTGGCTCTACAGCCTCCTCTGGAACTGGAGACTGAGCTACGCAAGAGACAGCAGATACTACTGGAGGTAACACACACCACACACACACACACCACACACACACCAGACACACACACACACACACACACCAGACACACACTCACACACCAGACACACACGCACACACCAGACACACACACAAACACACCAGACACACACACACACACAACAGACACACACACACACACACACACACACACCAGACACACACACACACACCAGACACACACACACACACACACACCAGACACACACACACACACCAGACACACACACACACACACACACCAGACACACACACACACCAGACACACACACACACACACATACCAGACACACACCAGACACACACACAAACACGCCAAACACACACTCCAAACACACACACCAGACACACACACATCCACACACTATGTAATAAAACACCAATAAGTGGGCGAAAAACAAATTGTGTATTTACTATTTACAAAAACAGCAGAAAGCTATGACCATGTTTGAAATGAATCTACTGTCATGTTTCAGTATGAGCAGGAGGAGATCAGGCGCCGGGAGGAGCAGGAGAGAGAAGTCCCTGAGTTTGTACGCGTGAAGGACAACCTGAGGCGCACACAGATGTCTGGGCAGTGACGACCACTTGACGTTCCGTCCCTTCCCATCAGCCCCCGCCTCTCACCACGGAGGCCCTGGCTGCGGCCCGTTTCTTCACCCAAGAGTCCAAAGAGTGCACTTGTTCACCTCCCTCACCACAATGGTTCTGCCATTGCAATGAATCCATCCTCCTGTTTCTCCCTCCACCAGCCTCCACTGCGATCCATATCCTACAGCTATATGATGAGGACCAACTTCACTGCAGCAAGTTATTGAAAAGACTACTCCTAGGACTGATATGCATCTCTTGCTGGACTGTTATACTGTGTGGAAAAAGGCAAATAAGCAATGTAGGAAAACCAGTCAGTAGGTTTGATATAAAGAATGTGAGTGAAAATACATAAACTCAGCAAAAAAAGAAACATCCTCACACTGTCAACTGCGTTTATTTACAGCAAACTTAACATGTGTAAATATTTGTATGAGCATAACAAGATTCAACAACTGAGACATAAACTGAACAAGTTCCACAGACATGTGACTAACAGAAATGGAATATGTGTCCCTGAACAAAGGGGGGTCAAAATCAAAAGTAACAGTCAGTATCTGGTGTGGCCACCAGCTGCATTAAGTACTGCAGTGCATCTCCTCCTCATGGACTGCACCAGATTTGCCAGTTCTTGCTGTGAGATGTTACCCCACTCTTCCACCAAGGCACTTGCAAGTTCCCGGACATTTCTGGGGGGAATGGCCCTAGCACTCACCTTCCGATCCAACAGGTCCCAGACGTGCTCAATGGGATTGAGATCCGGGCTCTTCGCTGGCCATGGCAGAACACTGACATTCCTGTATTGCAGAAAATCACGCACAAAACGAGCAGTATGGCTGGTGGCATTGTCATCCTGGAGGATCATGTCAGGATGAGCCTGCAGGAAGGGTACCACATGAGGGAGGAGGATGTCTTCCCTGTAACGCACAGCGTTGAGATTGCCTGCAATGACAACAAGCTCAGTCCGATGATGCTGTGACACACCGCCCCAGACCATGACGGACCCTCCACCTCCAAGTCGATCCCGCTCCAGAGTACAGGCCTCAGTGTAACTCTCATTCTTTCGACGATAAACGCGAATCCGACCATCACCCCTGGTGAGACAAAACCGCGACTCGTCAGTGAAGAGCACTTTTTGCCAGTTCTGTCTGGTCCAGCGACGGTGGGTTTGTGCCCATAGGCGACGTTGTTGACGGTGATGTCTGGTGAGGACCTTCCTTACAACAGGCCTACAAGCCCTCAGTCAAGCCTCTCTCAGCCTATTGCGGACAGTCTGAGCACTGATGGAGGGATTGTGCGTTCCTGGTGTAACTCGGACAGTTGTTGTTGCCATCCTGTACCTGTCCCGCAGGTGTGATGTTCGGATGTACCGATCCTGTGCAGATGTTGTTACACGTGGTCTGCCACTGCGAGGACGATCAGCTGTCCGTCCTGTCTCCCTGTAGCGCTGTCTTAGGCGTCTCACAGGACGGACATTGCAATTTATTGCCCTGGCCACATCTGCAGTCCTCATGCCTCCTTGCAGCATGCCTAAGGCACGTTCACGCAGATGGGCAGGGACCCTGGGCATCTTTCTTTTGGTGTTTTTCAGAGTCAGTTGAAAGGCCTCTTTAGTGTCCTAAGTTTTCATAACTGTGACCTTAATTGCCTACTGTCTGTAGGCTGTTAGTGTCTTAACGACGTTCCACATGTGCATGTTCATTAATTGTTTATGGTCCATTGAACAAGCATGGGAAACAGTGTTTAAACCCTTTACAATGAAGATCTGTGAAGTTATTTGGATTTTTACGAATTATCTTTGAAAGACAGGGTCCTGCTAAAGGGCTGTTTCTTTTTTTTGCTGAGTTTCGGTCTACTGTAAACAATGTGTATGTTAAGGACAAATATCTTATTTTATTTATGAATAGATGTTTTTCTTTTTCTACGTTTTTTAAATAATATTACTAGAAACATTATTCACTTTTAGTTTGGAAGTCTGTATTCAACACACGCAATTGGTTTACAGCAGCATGGCGTCAAAATGTGGTGTGTTCATTTTAATTTGTTAATTTCTTTCAAAGGCCATATATTAAGTATACGTTACTCCACTATTGGACACAGGGCAATGACTGGAACTCTGAATTCTCTGTATGTAATGCAGTTATTTTCTATTTTCAGTTGTCACTCATATAGCTAAACCCCCATAATGGCAGATGTTATGTGTATTAGTCCTATTCGTTTAATTCAATTGTTTGTTTGTCTGTTGTTGTTGTGGTTGTTCCTTTTCTTTCTTTTTTAGCAATAAAGATTTCAACGATTACAAACATTCCCGTTTAAATAACCCTAGTGTTGTAGAATATAGGGGACAACAACTGTGAGAATCAATACTTGGCCTGGCCAGCTCTCCTGCGCTCAACTGTTCCCCAAGGGCTCTTCGGTCTTTCACATGGATATGGGACTTTGTTTAATTAGCCGATCTTTTCATTCCATCACCGGACGAGAGAAGAAAGCTGGCCATCTGGAGTGATGGGGCGGGGGGAGGGCATGGCAGCTATAGCGACAGGCTTGCTCTCCCTCTCCGCCCCGACCAGGCAAGTGAAGGGATGCTCGCGGGTCTGATCTGGTCAAGATGCTCCGTGGGGCATTTGTGTGCTCTGGGGGTTGGGTTTTTTAATTGATTTGAATGTATTCTACAATCCATCCTCCTCCTTCATTGAATTTAAATACCTTTATATGTATATATACATATATATATATATATTAGAACTAGTCAAAATAGCATGAAAAAAAATGTGATGTAATTGTGGATGCATGTCACGCATTTGAGTTGTATGTCATTGTATTATTCAAGAGGCATGCTCCATCACACAGTCCTACCAGCCAGTCCTACCAGCCAGCTGTCCACCGGTCTCTGCCCCTCCCATAAACTTTTCTTTCCTCCGGCTATTCTTCTCGAGGTCCCCTTTCAGTCGTATAATGCCCCCTTCCCCTCCTCCGAGAGTCCCGTCTGTGTCAATGGGGCAGAGCGTGTCTGGACAAACAAACAAAAAAGTGAAAACGTAAGGAGGAATTATCCAAAATGAAGTTAGATTTTACTTTGTTATTCTTTCAAAAACTCGTCCAGAAAATATACCCAGTCAAAGAAAAAAAATCTGTTAAAATTCTAAAACTTCGCAGCACGCTCCTCTCTCTTTCTAGAGAACGGATTGATCCGAGGACAGACGTCCCACCATAGAACGAAACGCCCCCAATACCCATCACACATGTAACCCGAGATAGACTCCGCACATTTCTTCAACGAGGTGCTGTGGTGAAGTCCTCAGGATTGTTGGACCAACGCCTTTAAAAGGTAAAAATAATTATCACATTTTATAAACGTATTGTTATATGGCACAGTGAGAATACAGTAACAGTAACTGGGTGTACAGTCAGGTTGTAACAATGTAACAATGTAGACAGTTTAAAACTATGCAAAGTTACTGTATCATTATCAGATGATGTATAGACGTTCCAACAGGACAACTGATACAACGTTTCAATCGATGAGTTTAGCGGCGATTCTTCAGAATGCATTTTACCTGTGTGAGTTGTGACTGACTATGAGGATGACTTTTTCAACTCAGATTTATCTGAAAAGTACTCTTTGACTCAGACATAAAATATTTTTATAGACATTAGATGAGCAACTCTCAGCCATCCTGTTATTTTACATGGTTATTATTTGTCTGAAGAACGGTGAGTCATATGAGCTTAGACCCAGAATTAAAGCTGCAATAGTCCTAACATATTACTAATTGAGGGTGTGTTGTTTATACACCACACTAGTTATCTTAATGATACAATCACCAGTAGATCCTGTCAATCAATCAATCAAATGTATTTATAAAGCCCTTTTTACATCAGCTGATGTCACAAAGTGCTATACAGAAATCCAGCCTAAAACCCCAAACAGCAAGCAATGCAGATGTAGAAGCACGGTGGCTAGGAAAAACTCCCTAGAAAGGCAGGAACTTAGGAAGAAACCTAGAGAGGAACCAGGCTCGGAGGGGATAATAACAGTACATGGCCAAGTTGTTCAAATGTTCACAGATGACCAGCAGGGTCAAATAATAATAATCACAGTGGTTGTAGAGGGTGCAACAGGTCAGCACCTCAGGAGTAAATGTAATTTGGCCTTTCATAGTCGATCATTCAGAGTTAGAGACAGCAGGTGCGGTAGAGAGAGAGACGAAAACAGCAGGTCTGGGACAGGTAGCACATCTGGTGAACAGGTCAGGGTTCCATAGCCGCAGGCAGAACAGTTGAAACTGGAGCAGCAGCACGACCAGGTGGACTGGGGACAGCAAGGAGTCATCAGGCCAGGCAGTCCTAGGGCTCAGGTCCTATGAGAGAAAGAGAGAGGGAGAGAGCAGAGAATTAGAGGGAGCATACTTAAATTCACACAGGACACCAGATAAGACATGAGAAATACTCCAGATATAACAGACTGACCCTAGCCCCCCGACACATAAACTATTGCAGCATAAATACTGGAGGCTGAGACGGGAAGGGTCGGGAGACACTGTTGCCCCGTCCGGACAGGGCAAACCAGGCAGGATATAACCCCACCCACTTTGCCAAAGCACAGCCCCCACACCACTAGAGGGATATCTTCAAACCACCAACTTACTACCCTGAGACAAGGCCGAGTATAGCCCACGAAGATCTCCCCACGGCACGAACCTGAGGGGGGCGCCAACCCGGACAGGAAGATCACGTCAGTGACTCAACCCACTCAAGTGACGCACCCTTCCTAGGGACGACATGGAAGAGCACCAGTAAGCCAGTGACTCAGCCCCTGTAATAGGGTTAATAGGGAGAGAGGGGAACCGGCTAGGCAGAGACAGCAAGAGCGGTTCGTCGTTCCAGTACCTTTCCGTTCACCTTCACACCCCTGGGCCAGGCTACACTCAATCATAGGACCTACTGAAGAGATGAGTCTTAAAGACAAAGGTGGAGACTGAGTCTGTGTCTCTCACATGGATAGGAAGATCATTCTATAAAAAAAGGAGCTCTATAGGAGGAAGCCCAGCCTCCAGCTCTTTGCTTAGAAATTATAGGGACAATAAGGAGGCCTTGCCTAGTTAAATAAAGGTAAAATGTACAGCAGGACCAAATCGGAAAGATAAGTAGGAGCAAGCCCATGTAATGCTTTGTAGGTTAGCAGTAAAACCTTGAAATCAGCCGTAGCCTTAACAGGAAGCCAGTGTAGAAAGGCTAGCACTGGAGTAATATGATCACATTTGTTGGTTCTAGTCAAGATTCTAGCAGCCGTGTTTAGCACTAACTGAAGTTTATTTAGTGCTTTATCCGGGTAGCCGGAAAGGAGAGCATTGCAGTAGTCTAATCTAGAAGTGACAAAAGCATGGATACATTTTTCTGCATCATTTCTGGACAGAAAGTTTCAGATTTTTGCAATGTTACGTAGATGGAAAAAAAGCTGTCCTTGAAACAGTCTTGATATGTTCGTCAAAAGAGAGATCAGGGTCCAGAGTAATGCCGAGGTCCTTCACAGTTTTATTTGAGATGACTGTACAACCATCAAGATTAATTGTCAGATTCAACAGAAGATCTCATTGTTTCTTGGGACCTAGAACTAGCATCTCTGTTTTGTCCGAGTTTAAAAGTAGAACATTTGCCGCCATCCACTTCCTTATGTCTGAAACACAGGCTTCTAGGGAGGGCAATTTTGGGGCTTCACCATGTTTCATCGAAATGTATAGCTGTGCATCGTCCGCATAGCAGTGAAAGTTAACATTATGTTTCCGAATGACATCACCGAGAGGTAAAATAGACATGTTGAAGGCACTTTAACACAGGAAGACAAGTCAAAAGGACCTAACGGTCTCCATATTGCACATAACAAGCCTTTTCTGTCTTTGTATAAAAAAACGGTTGTTTGCATCCATTGACACTAAACAATTTACGTTTTTGAAATTGTTGACAAACAACTCCCACTGACCTACAGTCAAACACCTCAGTGTTACTTCTACTTCAAACAGTATATGCAAAGCTGATTGTGTTACTATTGTCAAGCTGAATGTGTTACTATTGTCAAGCTGAATGTTACATGTTACATGGGTGGATTAAATAGGGTAAAGCCTAACAGAGAGGCTATAAATAGGAGAAGAAGCTAAATCTGTCAGAGTCACACATCCTGTTACCATAATTTACAGGGGTTGACCACTATTAAGTCACGTTGAGGACCGGAGGGTCAAAGAGAGCCATGTGTCTTGATCTTGGAGAACAATGGGTTATCTCCTCTATGATCTCTGTGTTAATGTTGTCCTCTATGATCTCTGTATTATGGTCTCTGTGTTAATGCTGTCCTCTATGATCTCTGAATTATGGTCTCTGTATTAATGCTGTCCTCTATGATCTCTGTGTTAATGTTGTCCTCTATGATCTCTGTATTATGGTCTCTGTGTTAATGCTGTCCTCTATGATCTCTGAATTATTGCTGTCATCTATGGTCTCTGTATTAATGCTGTCTTCTATGGTCTCTGTATTAATGCTGTTCTTGGTCTGTAGCAGAGCTGCTGTGTCTGCCTAGCATATGGCCTCCACTGCTAGGGATCAGGCAACTGTGTGTGTGTGTGGGAGGGAGGTTCATTCTCTCCATGCTGGTGTGGTGATATAATTAGAATGAATGACTTTAGAATGCACATTCTATTCATTCTAATTCTATGGTTGTGGAATTTCAGATGTTCTTTTCTCCCATCTCTGACCATTGTTTTACCACTATGTTGATGGATAAATATTTTGACTTTACAGTACTGTTGGTCTAGATAAGATGATCAAAGAAAGAGAGTGTGTATAAAACTCATCTGAAATCACTCACTCACTCACTCACTCACTCACTCACTCACTCACTCACTCACTCACTCACTCACTCACTCACTCACTCACTCACTCACTCACTCACTCACTCACTCACTCACTCACTCATTCACTCACTCACTCACTCATTCACTCACTCACTCACTCACTCACTCACTCACTCACTCACTCACTCACTCACTCACTCACTCACTCACTCACTAGTTCCATAGGGTGGCGCACAATTGGCCTCGCGTCATCCGGGGCAGGCTAACATTGTAAATAAGAATTTGTTCTAAACTGACTTGCCTAGTTAAATAAAGGTTAAATAAAAAATGGAATCCCTTTCCTCCACTCCAGCAGACCATGTTATGTATATACAGACAGAACAGAATGGATCCATTTTGCTATTGACCAGCCTCTGAAATCAGACATGCTGTAAAGTAATTTAGTTTCTTCCATAGTATCAGCATTCACTAGAGAATCTTAATTACAGGCTTCACATAGGCCTTGGTTTGGTTTCATTTGAACACACACACACATATACAAACAAACACACACACACACACTCATCTCCTGTAAACAAACCGTTTCCCGTTAGATGTTTAGTTTTCACGGTCCGGCGAGCAGAGGGGAATGAGGATGGGAGTAGCAGAAGCAGTGATCCTGACAAGCCATCCTTAGATTGCTGTGATCACTGATCATCACAGGACTTTGGGGAAGTTAGCTTGTTATGACAACAGCAATGAAGCCATGGTCTACTGTAAGGTGGAGCATAAGGTAACAGTAATACTACAGGAAATGCTGAGATATTTGGCTACTCTTGACCCAATGGAGTGGAGCTGACCCGAATTAGTCGACTGGTCGATTGTTTGATAGGCTGTTGGTCGACCAAGAAAATCGAGCACACAGCCATGCAATCTCCATAGACAAACATTGGCAGTAGAATGGCCTTACTGAAGAGCTCAGTGACTTTCAACGTGGCATCGTCATAGTATGCCACCTTTCCAACAACTCAGTTCATCAAATTTCTGGCCTGCTAGAGCTGCCATGGTCAACTGTAAGCTGCAAAGTGGTAGGCCACACAAGCTAAGAGAACGGAACCGCCGAGTGCTTCATCAATAAGTGCATCGATGACGTCGTCCCCACAGTGACCGTACGTACATACCCCAACCAGAAACCATGGATTAGAGGCAGCATCCGCACTGAGCTAAAGGGTAGTGCTGCTGATTTCAAGGAGCGGGACTCTAACCCTGAAGCTTATAAGAAATCTCGCTATGCCCTCTGACGAACAATCAAACAGACAAAGCATCAATACAGGACAAAGATCGAATCGTACTACACCGGCTCTGACGTTCGTCGGATGTGGCAGGGCTTGCAAGCCATTACAGAATACAAAGGGAAGCACAGCCGAGAGCTGCCCAGTGACACAAGCCTACAAGACGAGCTAAACTACTTCTATGCTCGCTTCAAGGCAAATAACACTGAAACATGCATGAGAGCACCAGCTGTACCGGAAGACTGTGTGATCACACTCTCCGCAGTCGATGTGAGTAAGACCTTTAGACAGGTCAACATTCACAAGGCCACAGGGCCAGACTGATTACCAGGACGTGTACTGCAAGCATGCGCTGACCAACTAGCAAGTGTCTTCACTGACATTTTCAACCTCTCCCTGTCCGAGTCTGTAATACCAACATGTTTTAAGCAGACCACCATAGTGCCTGTGCCCAAGAACACGTAAGGTAACCTGCCTAAATGACCCGTAACACTCACGGCTGTAGCCATGAAGTGCTTTGAAAGGCTGGTCATGGCTCACATCAACACCATCATCCAAGAAACCCTAGACCCACTACAATTTGCAGACCACCCCAACAGATCCACAGATGATGCAATCTCTATTGCACTCCACACTGCCCTTTCCCACCTGGACAAAAAGGAATACCTATGTGAGAATGCTATTCATTGACTACAGCTCAGCGTTCAACACCATAGTGCCCTCAAAGCTCATCATTAAGCTAAGGACCTTGGGACTTAACACCTCCCTCTGCAACAGGATCCTGGACTTCCTGACGGGTCGCCCTCAGGTGGTAAGGGTAGGTAACACCACATCCGCCACGCTGATCCTCAACACAGGGGCCCCTCAGGGGTGTGTGCTCAGCACCCTCCTGTACTCCCTATTCACTCATGACTGCATGGCCAGGCACAACTCCAACACCATCATTAAGTTTGCCGATGACACAACAGTGGTAGGCCTGATCACCGACAACAACGAGACAGCCTATAGGGAGGAGGTCAGAGACCTGGCCGTGTGGTGCCAGGACAACAACCTCTCCCTCAACGTGATCAAGACAACGGAGATGATTGTGGACTACAGGAAAAAGAGGACCGAGCACGCCCCCATTCTCGTCGACGGGGCTGCAGTGGAGCAGGTTGAGAGCTTCAAGTTCCTTGGTGTCCACATCACCAACAAACTATCATGGTCCAAGCACACCAAGACAGTCGTGAAGCGGGCACGACAAAACCTATTCCCCCTCAGGAGACTGAAAAGATTTGGCATGGGTCCTTAGATCCTCAAAAGGTTCTACAGCTGCACCATCGAGAGGATCCTGACTGGTTTCATCACTGCCTGGAATGACAACTGCTCGGCCTCCGACCGCAAGATACTACAGAGGGAGACTTTATGGCAAATTATGTTTTGTCTTGGCATAGGTTTACAACTTATAGAAAGGTCCTGAATAATGCTGTACCCCAATCCAACCACTCAGTAGACCTAGGCCTCAGGCAACCACAGACATTGTGAAAGTCTTAGGAGAGTTATGGAGTGTAAGTGGGCGAAACACCACATTACCCTGCCTCTGCTTGCCTCTGTCTGATTAGCCAGTTCCTGAGTTCCTGTTGATGTCTGTTTTTTATTACCTATGTAGGTCTCTACCTCACTCCACTTCACCCACTCAGACCTAGCCCTGTTTTCCCCCTCTCTCTGTCTGAATATTCTGTTTCTGCTCATATCAGTTTGTATTCAAGGTTAGAGTTCCTCTTCCTTTGCACTGTCTCACTGTAGGGTCCTACCTCAGCCCCCTTCCTCCCACTGTCTCACTGTAGGCCCCTACCTCAGCCCCCTTCCTCCCACTGTCTCACTGTAGGCCCCTACCTCAGTCCTCTTCCTTCCACTGTCTCACTGTAGGCCCCTACCTCAGCCCCCTTCCTCCCACTGTCTCACGGTAGGCCCCTACCTCAGTCCTCTTCCTTCCACTGTCTCACTGTAGGCCCTTACCTCAGCCCTCTTCCTTCCACTGTCTCACTGTAGGCCCCTACCTCAGTCCTCTTCCTTCCACTGTCTCACTGTAGGCCCCTACCTCAGCCCCCTTCCTCCCACTGTCTCACTGTAGGCCCCTACCTCAGTCCTCTTCCTTCCACTGTCTCACTGTAGGCCCTTACCTCAGCCCTCTTCCTTCCACTGTCTCACTGTAGGCCCCCACCTCAGCCCTCTTCCTCCCACTGTCTCACTGTAGGGCCCTACCTCAGCCCTCTTCCTTCCACTGTCTCACTGTAGGCCCCTACCTCAGCCCCCTTCCTCCCACTGTCTCACTGTAGGCCCCTACCTCAGCCCCTTCCTTCCACTGTCTCACTGTAGGCCCCTACCTCAGCCCTCTTCCTTCCACTGTCTCACTGTAGGCCCCTACCTCAGCCCCCTTCCTTCCACTGTCTCACTGTAGGCCCCTACCTCAGCCCTCTTCCTTCCACTGTCTCACTGTAGGCCCCTACCTCAGCCCTCTTCCTTCCACTGTCTCACTGTAGGCCCCTACCTCAGCCCCCTTCCTTCCACTGTCTCACTGTAGGCCCCTACCTCAGCCCTCTTCCTTCCACTGTCTCACTGTAGGCCCCTACCTCAGCCCTCTTCCTTCCACTGTCTCACTGTAGGCCCCTACCTCAGCCCTCTTCCTTCCACTGTCTCACTGTAGGCCCCTACCTCAGCCCTCTTCCTTCCACTGTCTCACTGTAGGCCCCTACCTCAGCCCTCTTCCTTCCACTGTCTCACTGTAGGCCCCTACCTCAGCACTCTTCCTTCCACTGTCTCACTGTAGGCCCCTACCTCAGCCCTCTTCCTTCCACTGTCTCACTGTAGGCCCCTACCTCAGCCACTCAGCCCTGTTCCTTTCCACTCTCCTCCTCCTGCTCTGTTGTCTCTGTGTTGGCACAACCAACCAGCGCTCCTCCTCGACTGGATCAGCAGTTATTGAACCCACAGCAGATTATCCAGACTGGTGGATACAGGTAGCCTAGTGGTTAAGGCGTTGGGCCGGTAACCGAGAGGTCGCTGGTGCAAATCCCTGAGCCGACTAGGTGAAAAATCTGTCTGTGCCATTGAGCCTATTCTCTATATAGAAGACATGGGCCCTGGTCAAAAGGAGTGCACTTTAAAGGGAATAGGGTTCCATTTGGGACTCTCCCAGGGTGATGAGTCCTCCGCATCTCTACAGGAACAGGCCTGATACACATCGCTAAACATCACTGCTCTAGATAGGACCAGTGGATTATTTGGACTTGGTAACCCACAGTGGCTAAGGCAACATGACCTGAATGTGTAGTGACGTGAGCTACATGAGTTCCTTCCGTCTGTTGACATACTGAAGTTTTGTTTTTAGACATAGATACAGAAGATTCATGTCAACAGCTCAAATAGCTGCCCAGTCTAAAGGAAGTTATTTCCAGCAGTGTAGTGGTCTTGGGATGTGCCCAAAATTGCATCATATTCCCTATATAGTGCACAACCTTTGACCAGAGCTATGGGCACTATATAGGGAGTAGGGTGCCATTTCAGACGCACACTTGGTCTACGCTGACCTGTTCAATCTATCTAGAAAATCTAGAACAGGATTATCTATCTTGGATGTTGATGGACAGAGAGTGCTTGCATGTACACTGATTTAAAGCAACGATATTTGAGTGACAGGCTGTTTTAAAACTCCACATCTGGAATTAAAACAATAACAAGGTGACCCCTGAAAGCCAGATGGAGATGGGTAAATTAGACACACATTCAGGCTTTATATTACTGTAGCATAGGTTGTGCTGCTGCAAATGTAGGCCTTCCTGTCACAAGAAAAAAAGTTACCATGGTGAGATGATACATAGGTCTACAGTACATTCATTGTGAACTACTCTCCATACTGAGATGGTCTGTCCCCACCCTGAGCGTTGATTCATCACGCCGAGGCCGTAGAGAAGCCGTATTTAGACATGGCATATAATTAAAAAGTTCCATTTCACACCATGCTGTTCATATAAATAATTTAGTATAATTTACCGGTTTCTCTGCGTTATTTATCCCGGGGAAAGGGAGTGGTTTTGGGTGGTAAATCTCAGTAACCGGGTTCCCGCCATTCAACCCTAGTGCACGCACGCACGCATCCAATAGAATGGATCATAAACATTGTTTATGTGTTCAACAGTGTGAGAATGTATAAGTGAAATTCTAGATGTGCTATATCATGAATCTTCAGTGTCTTTATGTGAGCTGGCTGATGCTACAGAGACAGGCTCAGCATTGAGACATTGTTCCACTTCAAAAGCCCCTCGAGGGTTGTTTCTCTGGACACTGGTTGAATGGAGCGCGGTTGGTGTGTGTGTGAGTTTGTGTGTGTGTGTGACTCTGGGAGGGGGAACAGGTGCAGTCCATGAGAGGGATAATTCCCTTGCCCTGCAGCCATCTGCTTTCCTGTTCTCTTTTTTGGGGTGCGACGGTGCGTCTCTTTTAAACGCCCTCTGACATTCCGTATGGCAACACACACACACTCCCCTCGGAGAACAGCGGTGCGCCCTGTGACCGTTGCCATAGTGTCCGGTTTCGGATTAACCCCTGGTCCCCTCGCACATGTGCCGAGTCAAGCATGAGGGCTGCTGCCTATTGTGAAGGGAGAACAGGGCAGGAGGGAGGGAGAACAGGGCAGGAGGGAGGGAGAACAGGGCAGGAGGGAGGGAGAACAGGGCAGGAGGGAGGGAGAACAGGGCAGGAGGGAGGGAGAACAGGGCAGGAGGGAGGGAGAACAGGGCAGAAGGGAGGGAGAACAGGGCAGGAGGGAGGGAGAACAGGGCAGGAGGGAGGGAGAACAGAGCAGAAGGGAGGGAGAACAGGGCAGGAGGGAGGGAGAACAGGGCAGGAAGGAGGGAGAACAGGGCAGGAGGGAGGGAGAACAGGGCAGGAGGGAGGGAGAACAGGGCAGGAGGGAGGGAGAACAGGGCAGGAGGGAGGGAGAAGGGGGAGGAAGGAGAAGAAGAGAGAGAAGAGGAAGGAGAGAGCTAGTGGATCAGAATAAAAAGAGACATTCGGCATCTGGAATGGAAACTTATATTTTTTAGGTGAAGCAATTTTCCCCTGTCCTGAGTGATCATAACGCTGGATATGTTTTTTGGTGAATAAGGATGATTTAATAAATCTGATTGAAATATTTAACTATTTTCCAACAGGTTTTAACAGTGTGAAAATACCTTCCAACAGCCATGATGGATAAAGAGGAGATCAGTGACACTGACAGTGGGATCATTCTCAACTCTGGTAAGAGCTTAACACATCAACAATGCTGAACCCTAAATGTGAAAGCTTTAGATCCATTCTAGGTTCAGATATAAATCTTTACAGAAAGCACTGAACGCATTATTAATGCTGAGACCTAAATAAATTCAGGAGATAAAGTGTATTGATAGTTGGTAAGCTAGCTGAAATGTCTATAATCTATAACAATCGTTAATTCTGTGATAAAAGCATCAAATGTGGCACCATGTGATGCCTGCATGAGGCCTGTGCTCTGTGGAAAAATCTCTATTAACATCATCTCAGGTCCCGACAGCCCCACGTTGCCAGTCAAGGACCTGACCACTCACACCCGGGCCATGAGGCTGAAGCACCAGGCTCTGGAGGACAGGCTGGGGCTGTGTCTACTGGACCTCAAGAAGCTCTGCGTTAGAGAGGCTGTGAGTATTCACACTATTGTATTTATGCATATCTATACCGGTGTTGAGATATATATGTACAGTACCAGTCAAAAGTTTGGACACACCTACTCATTCCAGGGGTTTTCTACATTGTAGATTAATAGTGAAGACATCAAACTATGAAATAACACATATGGAATCATGTAGTAACCAAAAAAAGTGTTAAACAAATCAAAATATATTTTAGATTCTTCAAAATAGCCACCCTTTGCCTTGATGACAGCTTTGCACACTCTTGGCATTCTCTCAACCAGCTTCATGAGGAATGCTTTTCCAACAGTCTTGAAGGAGTTCCCACATATGTTGAGCAGTTGTTGGCTGCCTTTCCTTCACTCTGCGGTCCAACTCATCCCAAACCATCTCAATTGGGTTGAGGTCGGGTGATTTTGAAAGCCAGGTCATCTGATGCAGCACTCCATCACTCTCCTTCTTGTTCAAATAGCCCTGACACAGCCTGGAGGTGTGTTTTGGGTCATTGTCCTGTAGAAAAACAATTGATAGTCCCACTACGCGCAAACCAGATGGGATGGCGTATCGCTGCAGAATGCTGTGGTAGCCATGCTGGTTAAGTGTGCCTTGAACTCTAAATAAATCACTGACAGTGTCATCAGCAAAGCACCATCACACCTCCTCCTCAATGCTTCACGGTGGGAACCACATATGCAGAGATCATCCGGTCACCTACTCTTCATCTCACAATGACACGGTGGTTGGAACCAAAAATCTCACGTTTGGACTCATCAGACCAAAGGACAGATTTCCACTGGTCTAATGTCCATTGCTCATGTTTCCTTGCCCAAGCAAGTCTCTTCTTATTGGTGTCTTTTAGTAGTGGTTTCTTTGCAGCAATTCGACCACGAAGGCCTGATTCACGCAGTCTCCTCTGAAGAATTGATGTTGAGACGTGTCTGTTACTTGAACTCTGTGACGCATTTATTTGGGCTGCAATTTCTGAAGCTGGTAACTTTAATGAACTTATCCTCTGCATCAGAGGTAACTCTGGGTCTTCCTTTTTTGTGGTGTCCTCTTGAGAGACAGTTTCATCATAGCTCTTGATGGTTTTTGCAACTGCACTTGAAGAAACTTTCAAAGTTCTTGAAATGTTCCACATTGACTGACCTTCATGTCTTAAAGTAATGATGTACTGTCGTTTCTCTTTGCTTATTTAAGCTGTTCTTGCCATAATATGGACTTGGTCTTTTACCAAATAGAGCTATCATCTGTATACCACCTCAAAATTGTCACAACACAAGTGATTGACTCAAACGCATTAAGGAAAGAAATTTCACAACTTTTAACAAGGCACACCTGTTAATTGAAATGCATTCAAGGTGACTACCTCATGAAGCTGGTTGAGCGAATGCCAAGAGTGTGTAAAGCTGTCATCAAGGCAAAGGGTCGCTACTTTGAAGAATCTCAAATATAAAATATATCCATATGGTGTTATTTCATCGTTTTGATGTCTTCACTATTATTGTACAACGTAGAAAACGTTAAAAATAAAGAAAAACCCTTGAATGAGTAGGTTTATCCAAACTTTTGACTGGTACTGTATATATATTTGCATGAAAATATATGTTTAATGATGTACACTGAGAGTCGGGAAGCAAGTTCAGGGATTGAATACATTTAATAAATGAACAAAACAAGAAACACGAACAGCGCACCGACATGAAACAGCAACAATGACGACGGGGGAAGAAACCAAAGGGAGTGACATATAAAGAGCAGGTAATCAAGGAGGTGATAGAGTCCAGGTGAGTGTCATTATGTGTGTACCGCTGGTGACAGGTGTGCGCCCTAACGAGCAGCCAGGTGACCTAGAGGCCAGAGAGGGAGCACACGTGACAATATGGGTGATGCAGACAATTACATTGATGGAAGCTACAATCTATCTGCAATATTAAAGCTGACCTACCCCCTAATAAAAAAAATATAAAAAATAAATAATAATAAATATATATATTTATATATTTTGCGTCAGGGAGGCTGTGAGTGTCTAACATAGGGCTAACATAGGTCTCCTGTTCGTCACAAGACTGAGTCTCATATTACAAACCGATGGTTCATAGAAGAGTTACAGACTGCTCTTTCAGATGTAATCTCTTAGGGGTATGTTTAGAAATGACTTCAGTTGATTTTGGATTGTATTTATTTTACAGGAGCTGACAGGTAAGTTGTCTTCAGACTACCCCCTACTTGCTGATGAGAAGCCCCCTCGTGTCCGAAGGAGGATAGGAGCTACCTTCAAACTGGATGACAGTCTCATCCACCAGGATGGAGAGGTACAGACCAATATGAACCATTCCCACGGTCATCCTTTACACTTCCTATATTACACAGTATTGGTAATAGGTAAGGTCAGGGGTCTTTCCTAACAATATGTTGTAAAGCTTATGAGCAAAGGCAAAGTGCATATCAGATAGAGAGATTTGAACACTGAATACAGTATTTATTTCCTTAAACCCAGCCCAATCAAGAAGTCTATTAAATTGATAGTTCATTGTTATTCATCTAAGCTAAATAAAAATAAAAACTCTCTCTCACTCAGGATTCAGAGCTTCATTCCTTAGAGGCAGACCTGGCCTTGCAGCTCCAGATCGTTGAAGCGGCTCGTAGACTCTCAGTGGAGGAGCACCTGTCCAAACCACAGAAGAAGAGCAGGCTGCAGCAGTGTAAGAGGGAAGATAGGAAAGTCAAGGATCTCCAGGAAGCTGTGTTTCAGCACAGGATCAGAAACGAGTGCTCCTCTCCAGCGACCAACAAGAACAACAACACAGCCAAACACAGAGGTGAATGCTGTGCCTGTGCTACTCTCATCTGGCCACATTGGGCTCTGCAGTCTGCAGGGAGCTTAGTTATACAGAATCACAGTTTCTAAACATTGTGAGACTCCCGGGAACGCTTGCGGAGCAAACCAAGCAGACCAGGCTGGAGCTTGAGAAGTCGATGAGAGAAATTAAAAATGGTTCCTTAGTTGTTAATTTTCTCTAAATCTAAAGGCACAGCCTAGATTGTATCCCATTTCTTCAGTAGTTGAACATGTTATAACTCCAACCTAGTGAAAGTGACGAACTGACACGTTTTCATTTTTCTCAAAAACAAATTTATATCGAAGGAGTGCCTTTGAGTTTTATAGTTGTACTGTTGTTCATACTTAAATTGGGACCAATTCATTTATACAGATATTTTACGGATGATAGCAACAGGATCACAGGAGGCCGGCTCATAGTAATGGCTGGAACGGAATAAATGGAATGGTATCGGACACATCAAACACACAGTTTCCAGGTGTTTAATACCATTCCATTCACTCCATTCCAGCCATTATTATGAACCGTCCTCCCCTCAGCAGCCCCCTGTGGACAGGATATACTGAAGAAGTATTTCAGATACTATTTTTATTGGACAGTTAAGACCCGATGACATGCCAAGGTCGCCATGACATTGATTGATAGGCAGTTTCTGCCTATCAATGAAATGTATTTATAAAGCCCTTTTTATGTAAGCAGATGTCACAAAATTCTTATACAGAAACCCAGCCTAAAAGCAATGCAGATGTATTAGAACGGTGGCTAGGAAAAACTCCCTAGAAAGGCTGGAACCTAGGAAGATTCTAAGAGATTCTAAGAGTACATGGCCATTAAGGCTATGCCTATTTTCATACTGTACTGTCTTTGGTTATATTCCTACTCAGTCCGATGGAGGTTGGAGGTTTTTTATTCACAATTGTTTAGTTATTGAATCACATAAGCAGTACATGTAAGAAGAATTACACTACAATGTTGATCATTTCCACAACCCCTTCCCCTAATTGAATGAAGTCTTAAATAAAGCCTTATTTTATTTCTGTCCCCAGATCTGTGCATGTCTGACGACAGCTCCCTGTCTGATGCAGTGGCCCTGGACGATGGTGAGTTATCAACTAACACAGTAGAAATGCCAATACAATTCAACTATTCCAAAATGTCATCATGTCTGACCCTTTCTATTGTGTCTCCTCTGTCTATCCATAGACTCTCTCTCTTCCTCATCATCTGTAGACCCACTCATACAGTCCTCTGTGGGCTCCCTGTCCCTCCAGTCCTCCTCCTCCCAGGGCAGTCTCCATCACACCTCAGCCCATAGCCAGAGCCTCGGCTGCAGTTGCGGTGTGGAGCAGACCCAGACCTCCAGTATGGGCTCCGGCTGCAGTGTGGAGTTTCCTGAGCGCTCCCCCATCCAGAACTCCCCCTGGAGAGAGTCTAATCTTGACCAGCACTATCTGAAACATGACACACCTCTCTCTGTCTGCAGCAGCAGGCCCAGGTAAGAGTTCATATCCTTTTTGGATCGGAACGCTGTTAACCAATAAAGGTGGAGCAACTGAGTGTGCAGGTCCTACTTCGCTACTCAAATATTTATTCTGCCCAGAACCCCATAAAAAGGGTTTTGCTTTTGACTACATAAACTACATCCTCTAACTTTTAAACTAGCAGTTGTCTAAATCCTGCCCTGCCCACTCTTTCTGAGCAGAAGTCCAGTAGGGACCCCAGTGTTCCCTGCAGACAGCAGAGTCCTGCCCTCCCACTTCCCCTCCATTAAGAACCTGGCTCTGAGACATGGACAGATCAACTCCTCCAGCGCCCCCTCTACTCCAGAGCTGCACGTACGCAGACAGTACTCCCTGTCCTTCAGGTAACCAACCAACGCTTCACAACGTCACCACCGTTACACAGAACGTAACCACCATAACACAGAACGTTAACACCATAACACAGAACATTGACCCCATAACACAGACTGTCGACACCATAACACAGAACGTAACCACCATAACACAGAACGTTGACACCATAACACAGAACGTAACCACCGCAACACAGGACGTTGACACCATAACACAGACTGTCAACACCATAACACAGACTGTCAACACCATAACACAGAACGTAAACACCATAACACAGAACGTAACCACCAGAACACAGAACGTAACCACCAGAACACAGACTGACGACACCATAACACAGAACGTCAACACCATAACACAGAACGTAAACACCATAACACAGAACATCAACACCATAACACAGAACATCAACACCATAACACAGAACGTAACCACCATAACACAGAACGTCAACACCATAACACAGAACGTCAACACCATAACACAGAACGTAAACACCATAACACAGAACATCAACACCATAACACAGAACATCAACACCATAACACAGAACGTAACCACCAGAACACAGACTGACGACACCATAACACAGAACGTAAACACCATAACACAGAACGTAACCACCAGAACACAGATAAAGGTGTTGATTACCTTTATTGTGTCTTCTTGTGTGTCTATTGTTGTGGGTGGGTAATAAGTTACATAAATTATACTGATAAAATACATTGACTAGATTAGATCGCATTTAATAATGAAGTTGCTGTATTAATTGCACAGTATGGGGAGACAGACATACACAAAGTGCATCACAGTAGCTCACTTCTCTCCCCTGTCTTTTTTCCTCTTCTCAGGCTTCCCAGAAGTAAGCCCACTCATGATCTGGGTGAGGGACGTGGGAGAGCCAGGTTGCCACGCCGACGGCCAGAGTTCCTGGTTCGGTCTCCACAGTACGCCCCCCAGCGTCTGTACCAGTCCAGCTCTGAACACTCTGTCCCCTCCTACACCAGCCCCCAGCGGCCGTACCAGTCCAGCTCTGAGGACAGCAGCTCTGAACACTCTGTCCCCTCCTACACCAGCCCCCCCAGCCGGGACACGGACAGAGATAATCACAAAGACAGGGAGGGCCCTGCATCTCCCGAGATCCCCAAGCTCTGCCCTCCTCCCTATGGCTTCCACTACGGAGCCCAAAGTCCCACCAGCCCTGCGTTGAATGGCTCCAGCTTTCACAAGAAAAACAACCAGCACCAGCACCAGCACCAGTCCTCTCCCAGCTTGAGAAGAAGAATGGCAGAGGAAGGCACCTGTTCCCCTCTTTCTCCACAGGACCTGGGCAGTCCCCTGGGGAAGGGTCTTTACCTGTCCCCCTCCCGGCCCCCCCAGCCACAGCAGCAGCACAGACACTGGCAGCAGGGGCCCCCACCGTCATCCCCCAGGAGAGTTCTGAAGCCTCCACCCCCTTACACTCGCCTGGTACGTACCCCGTCACTGAGGGAGTACTCCAACCAACCTGCCCGGGTGTTGCCCAGGGAGATGACGTCAGACGAGCTCAAGTCCTGGAACCAGTTCCAGAAGTCACGCCCGAGTTCCCTGGAGCACCAGGGGTCGTTCAGAGTGAAGAGCCCCACGTCCCCTCCCCTCCCGCCCTACCTGCAGGTGAGGATGCCCCCTAACACTCACCACCATTGCATTACTAACATCTCCTATTGACATTAGAACAGATAGATGTGGAGCTAAAGGAATGGGAATGTAATGTAGAGCGACAGGTAGCCTAGCGGTTAAGAGTGTAATGTAATGTAGAGCGACAGGTAGCCTAGCGGTTAAGAGAGTAATGTAATGTAGAGTGACAGGTAGCCTAGCGGTTAAGAGTGTAATGTAGTGCGGCAGGTAGCCTAGCGGTTAAGAGTGTAATGTAATGTAGGGCGGCAGGTAACCTAGCGGTTAAGAGTGTAATGTAATGTAGGGCGGCAGGTAGCCTAGCGGTTAAGAGTGTAATGTAGGGCGGCAGGTAGCCTAGCGGTTAAGAGTGTAATGTAGGGCGGCAGGTAGCCTAGCGGTTAAGAGTGTAATGTAATGTAGAGCGACAGGTAGCCTAGCGGTTAAGAGTGTAATGTAATGTAGAGCGACAGGTAGCCTAGCGGTTAAGAGTGTAATGTAGGGCGGCAGGTAGCCTAGCGGTTAAGAGTGTAATGTAATGTAGAGCGACAGGTAGCCTAGCGGTTAAGAGTGTAATGTAGGGCGGCAGGTAGCCTAGCGGTTAAGAGTGTAATGTAATGTAGAGCGACAGGTAGCCTAGCGGTTAAGAGTGTAATGTAATGTAGGGCGGCAGGTAGCCTAGCGGTTAAGAGTGTAATGTAATGTAGTGCGGCAGGTAGCCTAGCGGTTAAGAGTGTAATGTAGGGCGGCAGGTAGCCTAGCGGTTAAGAGTGTAATGTAGGGCGGCAGGTAGCCTAGCGGTTAAGAGTGTAATGTAATGTAGGGCGGCAGGTAGCCTAGCGGTTAAGAGAGTAATGTAATGTAGTGCGGCAGGTAGCCTAGCGGTTAAGAGTGTAATGTAGGGCGGCAGGTAGCCTAGCGGTTAAGAGTGTAATGTAGGGCGGCAGGTAGCCTAGCGGTTAAGAGTGTAATGTAATGTAGTGCGGCAGGTAGCCTAGCGGTTAAGAGTGTAATGTAGGGCGGCAGGTAGCCTAGCGGTTAAGAGTGTAATGTAATGTAGTGCGGCAGGTAGCCTAGCGGTTAAGAGTGTAATGTAATGTAGGGCGGCAGGTAACCTAGCGGTTAAGAGTGTAATGTAATGTAGGGCGGCAGGTAGCCTAGCGGTTAAGAGTGTAATGTAGGGCGGCAGGTAGCCTAGCGGTTAAGAGTGTAATGTAGGGCGGCAGGTAGCCTAGCGGTTAAGAGTGTAATGTAATGTAGAGCGACAGGTAGCCTAGCGGTTAAGAGTGTAATGTAATGTAGTGCGGCAGGTAGCCTAGCGGTTAAGAGTGTAATGTAGGGCGGCAGGTAGCCTAGCGGTTAAGAGTGTAATGTAGGGCGGCAGGTAGCCTAGCGGTTAAGAGTGTAATGTAATGTAAAGCGACAGGTAGCCTAGCGGTTAAGAGTGTAATGTAATGTAGTGCGGCAGGTAGCCTAGCGGTTAAGAACGTTGGGCCAGTAACCGAAAGGTTGCTGGTTTGAATCTCCGAGCGGACTAGGTGAAAAATCTGTCGATGTGCCCTTGAGCAAGGCACTTAACCCTAATTGCTCCTGTAAGTCACTCTGGATAAGAGTGTCTGCTAAATGACTCAAATTTAAAGTATACATTTAAATATAATGAACAGGAATAAAATGTGTTGTTGTGTTTCAGGGTCCCCACCAGAAGCGGATCCTTCAGAGGGCTGCAGATGGAACTCCTGTACAGTGGTTTGTTGAAGAGGACTCGGAGATCGTCAGCCAGGTGTAACCATAGCCATATACTGTATACCGTACACAATATATATCTATATCTATGCAGTATATGTCTCTGGCTGTAACCAGGGGGAGTTGCCCTACTGCAGTATATGTCTCTGGTTGTAACCAGGGGGAGTTGCCCTACTGCAGTATATGTCTCTGGCTGTAACCAGGGGGAGTTGCCCTACTGCAGTATATGTCTCTGGTTGTAACCAGGGGGAGTTGCCCTACTGCAGTATATGTCTCTGGTTGTAACCAGGGGGAGTTGCCCTACTGCAGTATATGTCTCTGGTTGTAACCAGGGGGTGTTGCCCTACTGCAGTATATGTCTCTGGTTGTAACCAGGGGGTGTTGCCCTACTGCAGTATATGTCTCTGGTTGTAACCAGGGGGTGTTTCCCTACTGCAGTATATGTCTCTGGTTGTAACCAGGGAGAGTTGCCCTACTGCAGTATATGTCTCTGGTTGTAACCAGGGGAAGTTGCCCTACTGCAGTATATGTCTCTGGTTGTAACCAGGGGAAGTTGCCCTACTGCAGTATATGTCTCTGGTTGTAACCAGGGGGAGTTGCCCTACTGCAGTATATGTCTCTGGTTGTAACCAGGGGGTGTTGCCCTACTGCAGTATATGTCTCTGGTTGTAACCAGGGGGAGTTGCCCTACTGCAGTATATGTCTCTGGTTGTAACCAGGGGGAGTTGCCCTATTGCAGTATATGTCTCTGGTTGTAACCAGGGGGTGTTGCCCTACTGCAGTATATGTCTCTGGTTGTAACCAGGGGGAGTTGCCCTACTGCAGTATATGTCTCTGGTTGTAACCAGGGGAAGTTGCCCTACTGCAGTATATGTCTCTGGCTGTAACCAGGGGGAGTTGCCCTACTGCAGTATATGTCTCTGGTTGTAACCAGGGGGAGTTGCCCTACTGCAGTATATGTCTCTGGCTGTAACCAGGGGAAGTTGCCCTACTGCAGTATATGTCTCTGGTTGAAACCAGGGGAAGTTGCCCTACTGCAGTATATGTCTCTGGTTGTAACCAGGGGGAGTTGCCCTACTACAGTATATGTCTCTGGTTGTAACCAGGGGGAGTTTCCCTACTGCAGTATATGTCTCTGGTTGTAACCAGGGGAAGTTGCCCTACTGCAGTATATGTCTCTGGCTGTAACCAGGGGGAGTTGCCCTACTGCAGTATATGTCTCTGGCTGTAACCAGGGGGAGTTGCCCTACTGCAGTATATGTCTCTGGTTGTAACCAGGGGGAGTTGCCCTACTGCAGTATATGTCTCTGGTTGTAACCAGGGGGAGTTGCCCTACTGCAGTATATGTCTCTGGTTGTAACCAGGGGAAGTTGCCCTACTGCAGTATATGTCTCTGGTTGTAACTGGGGGAGTTGCCCTACTGCAGTATATGTCTCTGGTTGTAACCAGGGGGAGTTGCCCTACTGCAGTATATGTCTCTGGTTGTAACCAGGGGAAGTTGCCCTACTGCAGTATATGTCTCTGGTTGTAACTGGGGGAGTTGCCCTACTGCAGTATATGTCTCTGGTTGTAACCGGGGGAGTTGCCCTACTGCAGTATATGTCTCTGGTTGTAACTGGGGGAGTTGCCCTACTGCAGTATATGTCTCTGGTTGTAACCAGGGGGAGTTGCCCTACTGCAGTATATGTCTCTGGTTGTAACCGGGGGAGTTGCCCTACTGCAGTATATGTCTCTGGTTGTAACCGGGGGAGTTGCCCTACTGCAGTATGCTATGCTACACACAAGGAGGGAAGGACTTTCTTGAGACTATTGAGTATGTCTGTATTTTTTGAGTCAATGGACTCTCTGTGAGATGATATGTCCCTGGTGAGGGACAACTGTCCTCGACAAAATGAAGAAGACCTTGGCTCCATGGGTAGTCGGGTACCATGATATGTATCTAGCTTGTCCACTATTTTATCTAATGCTTTATGCAAAGCAAGTTTGACATTTCTATATAAAAGGCACTTTGCCAGTTAATTAATTTTATTTAAAAAATTAAGTAATTATTATTTCAGGTGAGTCAATTAGATTATTTTCTTCAGGTTAAATATGATATGTTTTTGTAACAAGTTTCATAAATGTGTTAATGACTATAACACATATCAAGATAGCTTACTGTAGAAGTTACGTGTCTGGCACACATATTTGCACAACAAGGTTCTCGTAGTTTCCAAATGAAGTTACGCCATTCTTAATATAAATTATTTCTTTATTTAATTTCTATATATTTGTTTTCTTTATCTATTACATTTGGAGTAATAAAGCTGTAACATTCCTAATGTAATTATGTATTTATTTAATTGAATGTCTACATTATCTTTGTTTTCTCTATCCATTAACTTAAGGGATCCTTTGGCAGTATAGGCACAACTGTCAGTAAATCCTTAATATAATTATATTATATTATTCTTAACATCATTTAGAAAATAGAACTAGAAAATGCTAGAAAGTGTCTGTTTCTCTGTAAGCTGAAGTACAATAACATGAAATAAGCTGAACATTAACCTGTTAAACTTTTAAGTTATATTAACCGAAGATGCATTTGTTTCTAATTGGTTTGTTTGAAGCATAATTGTGTTGGAGGTTTTCACTGCATTGCGGTTTTGTTGTGGTACTAACCAGTTTATTGTCTACGTTTTGATATCGTTTCTATATTTATAATTAAAAGGCTTGATATGACTGATGTTGTTACGCACGCCTCTATGAAGAGGGAACGCAACACCCTGCTGCAAATCAACTCCCCGTGAAGTGAAAGAGGTATGAACTGTAGGTGCGAGAAAGGACGACAAAGGCAGAATTTACCGTTTACTAGGATTTATTTCCTACACGGTAATATGGGGAAAAGGGGCTGGACGGAACCAAAGGAAAGAAAGTAAATATCAAAGCTCCCCCTCTCCTATCTAACCTGCCTACCCACTACTTACCTATCTTAACACCACCTGGTGCCCTAACCAAAGTACAGGGGGTGGTCCGCCCAGGTCTTACCTAGTGTGCCTAGACATTGAATATACTACGGGTATATGTATGCCCGCGGGCCTCTTGCCTAAGCACTCCCAAAGTGCCTTCTCCTTCCCCCCTGGGAACAAATGAAACAGAACAACAAACAATTTCAATAATCAAAACAGTGCGTCCTATAACACCTAACAGACATAACCAATCTGCTCCCTCAGCAACAACTTACATAGTACATACCAAATCTCTTTGAGAAACAACCAACACTTTATCACAATAAAATTCTCCAGAATAAATCTCTCTCTCTCTCTCTCTAATCTCTCCAAAATATTCAATCTTCTCTCTCTCTCTCTAATCTCTCCAAAATATTCAATCTTCTCTCCTCCTGAACAGAACACTGGCTTTTATATAGCTTCAGGAGTCTAATTGGATACAGCTGCATCTTGACGAGGGGGCGGGGTCAGCTCTCTAATCATCCATTAGCCAATGAGTCGACCAATCAGCTGGTTGGGGAGGCTTCCAGGAAGCCATCTCCTGAAACACACACACTCAAATACAACACAGAAACTGGGGAACGTAACACACCCACCACAAAAATTGCAAACATAGTTTGTAATAACAAAACCCAACGCTTCCCCAGTTAGTAAACCCGTGATAGAGCGTCAGCAACCACATTCGCTGAGCCCTTCACATAGGCTATCTGTACATTATATCTAGTAAGAACTTGTTACCTGACCTGGTTTTCGGCAATGGACCTACACAATCAACTATCACTCTTTCAAACGGTTCCCCCACCACAGGAATCGGGCAGAGCGGTGCTCGAGGAACTGTTTGATTCGCTTTCCCAGTGAGTTGACATATGTGACATGTTTTACAAAATTGGACCACTTCAGACTTCAAACCTGTCTCCTTCAGGGAGTGTTCGTGTTGGGGGTCCGAACCAGGAAGGGCTGTGCCGGTCTGTCTCCTTCAGGGAGTGTTCGTGTTGGGGGTCCGAACCAGGAAGGGCTGTTCCGGTCTGTCTCCTTCAGGGAGTGTTCGTGTTGGGGGTCCGAACCAGGAAGGGCTGTTCCGGTCTGTCTCCTTCAGGGAGTGTTCGTGTTGGGGGTCCGAACCAGGAAGGGCTGTTCCGGTCTGTCTCCTTCAGGGAGTGTTCGTGTTGGGGGTCCGAACCAGGAAGGGCTGTGCCGGTCTGTCTCCTTCAGGGAGTGTTCGTGTTGGGGGTCCGAACCAGGAAGGGCTGTTCCGGTCTGTCTCCTTCAGGGAGTGTTCGTGTTGGGGGTCCGAACCAGGAAGGGCTGTTCCGGTCTGTCTCCTTCAGGGAGTGTTCGTGTTGGGGGTCTGAACCAGGAAGGGCTGTTCCGGTCTGTCTCCTTCAGGGAGTGTTCGTGTTGGGGGTCCGAACCAGGAAGGGCTGTTCCGGTCTGTCTCCTTCAGGGAGTGTTCGTGTTGGGGGTCCGAACCAGGAAGGGCTGTTCCGGTCTGTCTCCTTCAGGGAGTGTTCGTGTTGGGGGTCCGAACCAGGAAGGGCTGTTCCGGTCTGTCTCCTTCAGGGAGTGTTCGTGTTGGGGGTCCGAACCAGGAAGGGCTGTGCCGGTCTGTCTCCTTCAGGGAGTGTTCGTGTTGGGGGTCCGAACCAGGAAGGGCTGTGCCGGTCTGTCTCCTTCAGGGAGTGTTCGTGTTGGGGGTCCGAACCAGGAAGGGCTGTGCCGGTCTGTCTCCTTCAGGGAGTGTTCGTGTTGGGGGTCCGAACCAGGAAGGGCTGTGCCGGTCTGTCTCCTTCAGGGAGTGTTCGTGTTGGGGGTCCGAACCAGGAAGGGCTGTGCCGGTCTGTCTCCTTCAGGGAGTGTTCGTGTTGGGGATCTGAACCAGGAAGGGCTGTTCCGGTCTGTCTCCTTCAGGGAGTGTTCGTGTTGGGGGTCCGAACCAGGAAGGGCTGTGCCGGTCTGTCTCCTTCAGGGAGTGTTCGTGTTGGGGGTCCGAACCAGGAAGGGCTGTGCCGGTCTGTCTCCTTCAGGGAGTGTTCGTGTTGGGGGTCCGAACCAGGAAGGGCTGTGCCGGTCTGTCTCCTTCAGGGAGTGTTCGTGTTGGGGGTCCGAACCAGGAAGGGCTGTGCCGGTCTGTCTCCTTCAGGGAGTGTTCGTGTTGGGGGTCCGAACCAGGAAGGGCTGTGCCGGTCTGTCTCCTTCAGGGAGTGTTCGTGTTGGGGATCTGAACCAGGAAGGGCTGTTCCGGTCTGTCTCCTTCAGGGAGTGTTCGTGTTGGGGGTCCGAACCAGGAAGGGCTGTGCCGGTCTGTCTCCTTCAGGGAGTGTTCGTGTTGGGGGTCCGAACCAGGAAGGGCTGTGCCGGTCTGTCTCCTTCAGGGAGTGTTCGTGTTGGGGGTCCGAACCAGGAAGGGCTGTGCCGGTCTGTCTCCTTCAGGGAGTGTTCGTGTTGGGGGTCCGAACCAGGAAGGGCTGTGCCGGTCTGTCTCCTTCAGGGAGTGTTCGTGTTGGGGGTCCGAACCAGGAAGGGCTGTGCCGGTCTGTCTCCTTCAGGGAGTGTTCGTGTTGGGGGTCCGAACCAGGAAGGGCTGTGCCGGTCTGTCTCCTTCAGGGAGTGTTCGTGTTGGGGATCTGAACCAGGAAGGGCTGTGCCGGTCTGTCTCCCTCAGGGAGTATGTAAATCCATCCAACGAGCAATTGTTGAAGTGCTGATTTACAGAAATACATTCCTTAATAATTGTCCCAAAAATGTATTATAAGCGATTTATAAAATAATTTTTTACTGACCTCACTATTCTCGGCTTCTCCTTCTTCAAGCTGCGCTGGAAAGGAAGTCGACCCGGAAATTGCGCAAAAATAAACTGGACACGAAGTTCAGCCATATTGGTGGGTGCAAAATATTGCGATATTTTTTCCATCATGCCACGAAAGAAAATGTGATCGGGACTTAAAGAGAATGCTGTGGTACCATATGTCTCTCTGACAGAAAAATACAAGATACAAGACTCAGACATTACACTCTCCAAAAGGTAACCAATATTTCTGTGCATGTTGGCTTTTATTACAACTAGTGGGTCTGAATGCTTATTGGTTAAATGCTGACATTTGCAACATTGTTTATACATACAGGTTTATGTATGCTATGCAAGTTCTTGCAGAATTCCAGAATTTTTACATTAGATCAATATGAAACAACAAACGTCCGACTTGTAAAAAAAAAAAAATTTAAACAGCTGACATACCATTTTAGTAAAATGACTTTAAAATACCCTACCATTTACTGTACTCAGGCATTATAATTAATTTAATAGTTTAACAGTATTGTGATTCAGACAGTATTTCATGAATGTTTGATTCTCTTCAGGGCAGCTTGAAGGGACTTCTTCAAGAATGTCTCATTGGAGGACAAGCAGCAGGACAGTGTGTGTTTGTGAGCCACAGTTACCTGGACAAATACAACCAGACAATAGCAGTCTATCAGCAAACAGACGTTAAGTGACAGTTATACCTTTAGACTGTACTTAAGGTGTTTTCATAGCCAACGTGCCTCTGTTTCCTCTTTAGGATCTAGGCCAGGTTACTATACAGCTCTTTAGGACAACTGCTGATGTAAAAAGGGCTTTATAAATACGTTTGATTGATTGAAATAACCTACATGCGTGTTATACTTGGTCAGCACAGTGAGCATCATCTTGGCATACTTCATGGACTTGGTGAAGTGAGGTGCCTGGGAGCTTAGCTGGTCAGTGAAGAGTGTGAACAGCTCTTCATTCAGCTCCAGCTGAAAAGTGATACAAACAGACTCAAATCAATGAGAGACTAGGGATTTTATGAATACTCTGTTTCCACATACAATGCGATCCAATCAATTGGTCTGGTTTGGATAGCTATGGTACATTAGAGAACTATACTGAACAAAAATATAAATGCCACATGTAAAATGTTGGTCCCATGTTTCATTAGCTGAAATAAAACATCCCAGAAATGTTCCATACTCACAAAAGGCTTATTTCGCTCAAATTTTTGGCAAAAATTAGTTTACAACCCTGTTAGTGAGCATTTCTCCTTTGCCAAGATAATCCATCCACCTGACAGCTGTGTCATATCAAGAAGCTGATTAATCAGCATGATCATTACCACAGGTGCACCTTGTGCTTGAGACAATAAAAAGCTACTAAAATGTCACAACGCCACACGTGCAATTTGCATGCTGACTGCAAGAATGTCCACCAGAGCTGTTGCACGTCCAATCAGCCTCACAACTGCAACACGTTTAACCACGCCAGACCAGGACCTCCACATCCGGCTTCTTAACCTGCGGGATCATCTGAGACCAGCCGCCCGGACAGCTGATGAAACTGAGGAGTATTTCTGTCTATAATGAAGCCCTTTTGTGGGGAAAAACTCTCTCTCTTTTTTAAATTTTAAATTGACTGATTTCCTTACATGAACTTTAACTCAGTAAAATCGTTGAAATTGTTGCATGTTGCATTTATATTTTTGTTCAGTATAGTTTGGTCTGGTTTGGTATGTATGGTACATTAGAGGACTAGTTTGTATTTGAGTAGAGTAGATTTATGGTTCACCTTCTTGTCCAGCAGGGCATGAATGACAGACAGCAGTCCTTCACACCAAATGCCTTTGATTGTCATTCTGGACAAAAGAAGAGCTTATGAGACTGTATAAGAGGTTGTATTAAAATGCATGTAATCAATACACCCAGAACACTTCACTAGTTGTTAGATCCATTACACCCAATGGGTTGGTTTGTCTTACTGAAACACCAGCAGTCTGTAGTGGGGATCCAGGCAGTCTTCTATCAATCTGTTGAGCAGCTCAGCCTGTGCACTGCCTGATGATACATATTTATTTAGATATACAGTGCCTTCGGAAAGTATTCAGACCCCTTGAATTTTCCACATTTTGTTATGTTACAGCCTTATTCTAAAATGGATGAAATAAAACATTTCCTCAGCAATCTACACACAACACCCCATAATGACAAAGGTTTTTAGAAATGTTTGCAAATGTACTAAAAATAACCGAATACCTTATTTACATAAGTATTCAGACCATTTGCTATGAGACTGTTTCCATTGACAATCCTTGAGATGTTTCTGAAACTTGATTGAAGTCCACCTGTGGTAAATTCAATTGATTGGACATGATTTGGAAAGGCATATACCTGTCTATATAAAGGTCCCACAGTTGACAGTGCATGTCAGAGCAACAACCAAGCCATGAGGTCGAAGGAATGGTCCGTAGAGATCCGAGACAGGATTGTGTTGAGGCACAGATCTGGGGAAGGGTACCAAAAAAAATGTCTGCAGCATTGAAGATCCCCAAGAACACAGTGGCCTCCGTCATTCTTAAAGGGAAGAAGTTTGGAACAACCAAGACTTCCTAGAGCTGCCCGCCCGGCCAAACTGAGCAATTGGGGGAAAGGACCTTGGTCAAACATCTCTGCAGCACTCCACCAATTAGGCCTTTATGGTAGAGTGGCCAGACAAAAGACACTCATCCGTAAAAAGGCACGACAGCCAACTTTGTTTACCAAAAGGCACCTAAAGGACTTTCAAATCATGAGAAACAAGATTCTGTGGTCTGATGAAACCAAGATTGAACTCTTTGGCCTGAATGCCAAGCGTCACGTCTGGAGGAAACCTGGCACCATCCCTACGGTGAAGCATGGTGGTGGCAGTATCATGCTGTGATGCTTTTCAGCGGCAGGTAATGGGGGATTAGTCAGGTTCGAGGGAAAGATGAACAGAGAGATCCTTGATGAAAACCTGCTCCAGAGTGCTCAGGACCTCAGACTGGTGCGAAGGTTCACATTCCAACAGGACAACGACCTTAAGCACACAGCCAAGACAACGCAGGAGTGGCTTTGGGACAAGTCTCTGAATGTTCTTGAGTGGCCCAGCCAGAGCAGGAACTTGAACCCGATCGAACATCTCTGGAGAGACCTGAAAATAGCTGTGCAGCAACGCTCCCCATCCAACCTGACAGAGCTTGAGAGGATCTGCAGATATGAATGAAGAAACTCCCCAAATACAGGTGTGTGTGTGTGAAGCTTGTAACGTCATACCCAAGAAGACTCGAGGCTGTAATCGCTGCCAAAGGTGCTTCAACAAAATACTTATGTAAATCCGTTTTTGTGATCCGTTTTTTTATTTTGTATAAATTAGCAAGCATTTATAAAAACCTGTTTCTGCTTTTCATTATGGGGTATTGTGTCTAGATTGAGGGGGGAAAAACAATGCAATACATTTTAGAATAAGGCTGTAACGTTACAAAATGTGGGAAAAGTCAAGGGCTCTGAATATTTTCCAAAGGAACCGTACGTGGTAAATAAAGAGATGATATATAAATAGAAAGATGAATTGATGATTAGTGGCTGAATAGAACATCATACGTGGTGAATACTATATTGACTGACAGTTAATCCTCTTCTATTTTGGAGTCCACAATTGATCAATGTGTATTTCCCACTCACCTATCTGCCCTTCCTCCAGGACTGGTCTAATCAGAGCGTGGCAGGTTGGCCTGGGGTAGCGACTGCATAGTGACGTCACAGCCGTGACTAGACAGCGTGAGGCAGGTTCAGAAAGGAACAGAACCTGCCAGAGGTCAACAGTACGGGAGAAGAAGTCGGAGATACAGGTAGCCTGACAAGCTAGTGTCTTATTCACATTATACGGCCGACTTGAACAGTACTGTGCTGGCTCAGATTTTTATTTTCACATTGTCCTTTCCAGCAAAGAAACTATGATGGATTGGTAACCAGTGCAGCTTGGTAACCAGGCTAGCCCAGTGCAGCTTGGTAACCAGGCCCACCCAGTGCAGCTTGGTAACCAGGCCCGCCCAGTGCAGCTTGGTAACCAGGCCAGCCCAGTGCAGCTTGGTAACCAGGCCAGCCCAGTGCAGCTTGGTAACCAGGCCAGCCCAGTGCAGCTTGGTAACCAGGCCAGCCCAGTGCAGCTTGTCTTGGCTCAGTGTTGGTCAGTAGTGTGAAAAGGGTACATATGAATGAACTGTGAAGTACCTTTCCCAGCAGGAGACTCTTGATGAGTGTGGCTGCTGTGCTGTGACTGAGATCAGGAGAGAGTTCCAGCAGGCAGCTACAGAGCTGAGGTAGGGTCTGTTCTGGCATCTCAGACAAACTCAGCATCCTACATAAGATCTCGACCTACAGAGAGAATGGTTGTTATTGGAAGTAGTGCTCATGAATGACCTGATTTTGCTAACGTTTTAGTGTCAATTTAAAAAAGTCCTACCTGGGAGGGGTCACAGTCGTTCAGCACCTTGAAGACATCCACTGAGCTCTGGTCCCACTAAACAAAGAGGAACAGGGGATTAAGGCACTTTCATGTGAGTGAGTGCATCTCAGACATGATCACTTCATTAAAATAGGTATCTTACCTCCATCTCACTTTCCAAGATTTCCTTGATTTGAGGGATAGAAGCCTGAACCAAGAAAACACATAAGTTACTTTCAGTTCTTCGGTGGTGTCAACAGAATACTAATGTGACTGAATAGTTAAGTCACGTCCTTTATTTGTCTCACCTTTACATTCTCAGGCAGGGCATCACTTGGACTCCCTGCTGCTGGCTGCGGTTCCACAGCTGGTTCTGGGATGACACAATCCACCCGGTCCGTCTCCACCTCATCTTTCAAACCCTCCGTTCCCACCACATAGCCCATACTGCTACAACTCCTCTCAGTGTCCACAGGAGAGAGACTTGTCTTCATCCTCTTACGCTGCTGTCCGGCGTTGTCCTCAGGTTCTGAGTCCAGATCTACACAACTGCTCTTCCTCTTCCTCTGTGGA